>NW_020955479.1:996108-998311 GCF_003031625.1 Empidonax traillii
GTTTAAGGAGGAGTTGCTCCGGCCATTCATTGTGAAAATAGATGCCCATATGTCAGCGAGCAGCCACACAGATGCAGCTTTTGGAGCCTTTTAAATGCTTGGACTGGATGTTGCAGCTTGGCTCTCCCTGCATCCTGCAGCCCTCGCACATATTTGGGACGAGGGGGGGTGAGAGGCAGCACAGGGCCCAGTGGGAGCAAGTCCCAGATTGGGTTTTGGGGCTGCCTCTTGTTGTATTTATTTTTAATTTTTTTTTTTAATAAGCCATCTGTGAAGTCAGTGGTCTCTTCCAGTAATCCTTGCAGGGAGGACATGGGGAAGGAGGTGCTTGCAGAGCTCTTGCCACACAGTTTTCCTCTGTAAGAAAAATGTAAAGTTGTTGTATAATTTATTCCTAATTTGGGTTTGCTGCAGTCATCTTTTCCAGCCAGGCAGGGAATTGTAAAAGTTTCCGACAGAAAGAGCCAAGGAAGTTTGATAATGCAGAGTTGAACCCGGTGATACCCACAGCGCTCTGCCCCTGCCTAGGGGGTCCCTGGGAGACCCTTGGAGGGGCAGGGGGGCAGCTGCTGCTGCCTGGGGGTCCCCAGAAAGCCTCGGGGGGGGGAAAACCTGAGTGTGCAGAGCTGGTGACAGGCAGGGACCTGTGCTGGTGGCCCTGCAGCCCGCCCTCCCCAGGGGCTGCTCAGCCCTGGTGCTCCCCAGCCCTGTCCTCCTCTGTCCTCCTCTGCACTAGAAAAAAAGGGAGAACAGGAGTAGCCAACCCACAAAACACGATCTCAATGAATGGCATCATTCTTGAGTCCCTTCTCCGTCCACCCCGCGCTCTGCAATCCCAGTGTCTGAGCTGGGATTCCTTACACGGATAACTTTTCCAAGTTCAGCTGTTCAGGCTGGGGTTTTGCTCGGGAAGGGGTTTCAGCTCCGGAGGTTTTGCACCAGAGGTGTCGTTCCTCGGGATGAATTAGGGGAGGCATAATCTGCGTTTCGGGATCAGCTTTCATGTGCTGCACAGGAGGTTCCTCGTCAGTTCTCTAAAATACAGCCCAGAGCCCCAGCCAGCTGCTGAACCCTCTCCCTGCTTTGAATCCTTTCTAAAGTTGTTCTGAGAATTTGCCAGAGATTAATTTTTTTTTTTTTTTTTTTGATGCAGCTTGTCAGGGGAACATGTGAGCAGGAGGATTGTTCCTCCACCAGGCTTATTCCCTTCAAGGAGTCTCACCCAGTTCAGGGGGACCCTACCTGTGCCACGTGAGCAAGCAGAGGTGATCTGCCTCCTGCTGCAAAGGTCAAAACTCCCCCTGGAAATTTCAGAAACAACAGTTTCCTTCGGGCCCTTTCCATGGCAGGAAGGAGCAGATGCCTCCAGCATCGTGCTCACAGTTCTCAGCCACGTTAACCTGGACCCTGATGGGCTCCCCAGGAGTCCATCAAAATATAAAATACAGGTCAAATCTACGTTTCACCCTGTGCTTGTTCCTACCTTCATTCCCTAAGTTGCAAAATTATAGATATTATGGGTTTTTTTTTGTTGGATGGAGCAATCCACAGCAAAATTCCCTGGGCACAGCAAGTCCCTGCAGCCTGTTCCTCACCTCCAGAGGAGAGCCCATTCCAGACAGGTGGGACTTGATGCTGATGGGAGCTCAGAAGCAGTTGAGTGGCTGCCCAAACAGGACCCATTTGGCTGTCATGACTAATAGGATGTGATTTTGGAAGAGGGGAGGGGAAACAAAAGTGGAAGTCCATGTTAATGACAAGCTAAACAGAATCTGAGGCTGTAAATCTGAACCCTGGTGACAGCAGATACATCCAAGAGTCTCCCAAATTCCTTGTGACGGGTTGGAGGGGGGCATTATTCCCTGGAGAATCCCACCCTGGAGAAGCCACCTGCAAATGTGCAGATTTCTCCACTGAAAGGAGAAGAGGGCAGGGGGAGCAGTTCCCATTAGAGCACTGATTCATAAATAGCACATGGAAATGAGCGATACTTAAACTAGATATTGCTGCCCCTTGATCTTCCACTCGGTGGTTTCAAATGCAGTTTTCCATGCTTGAGCTGCAAAAGGGAAGACTGAGATTGTGAGCAGCACGTCCCACGTGATGCTGGCTGAGCGTGTACCCTCTGGACTTTGACCAAAGGCCCTGCAACCTATTGAAAATATCCCATTTTTATGTGAAACACTCTTTTCCCCCACCCCCC
>NW_020955479.1:998582-1059495 GCF_003031625.1 Empidonax traillii
TTTGACCAAAGGCCCTGCAACCTATTGAAAATATCCCATTTTTATGTGAAACACTCTTTTCCCCCAACCCCCCCCCCCCCCCCCCCCCCCCCCCCCCCCAGCTAAAAGTCTCAGTGGAGCAGATGTAGAGGCTCAAACGGTGGTAGCTGTTGTTTTTTTAAAGCCTAGGTAGGTGGCAGGTTGTTGCTGGTGTAAGATTAACCCGTGAGCAGCTCCTGTGGGTTGTGCAATGTGCGTTTTGCCTCGTCAGCACCACCTCAGCTTCTCCCCACTCACACACACTCACTCCCGTGACACAGGACCTGGCGAGGGCACAGGGAGCATGGTCAGCCAGGTGCAAGCCTAGCAAAGCCTGGACTAGCAGCAAACAGCCAATTTCAGTTGAAGTTGTTGATTCCTTTTTAATTTTTCTTTTTTTTAAGGGTACCTTGTTGAATTAGCTTTGCCCTGTTGCGTGTGGTGCCTGCCCTGCTGCAGGGATGGAGGTGCCTGTGGACCTGCTTTGGGTTGAGAGGGGGCAAATGTTTGTAAAGAGGTTTAAAAGCTTCATGCAGTGCCGGGCTGGAGGAATTAAGCAGCATGGGAAGAGGGAAAACCAGCTGGTTGGGGTAGAAAGTTTTTGGCTGGAGGTGATGTCTGGCATAAACCAAATCACTGCTGTGCCCAGGGAGCTGAGCCACCACCTGGCTGAGCCCTTCCAGTCGCGGTGTTTTGCTGCCTGCACCCCTGCAGTGTCCTAAGGAGATGTTTTTTAGGGTGCCCTGTCCCCATATCCCGACATGTCACGACAGCAGCAACGTGCTGGTCAGGGCAGCACCTCCCCAGTGCTTGGCAGGGACAGCACACAAGCATTTAAAGGCTCAAGCTATAGAAGCAATTACAGCAATAAAAGTGATAAGTTGCAGGGGGAAAAAGAGCAAAGAGCTGCTTTCTCCTCAGTGCCACACCAAGTGCTGCTGCTTTGTTACTTCAGCCTCCAAAAACTCCGAGGCTCCTTCGGGGTGAGTTCCCTCCTGTGACACACTCACACACAAGCTGCTAAGGTGAAGCAAATGATGCTCAATTAAAACCACAGGAGCAATTTAGAGAGATGAGACACCTCATTCCTCCCAGAGTACTGGCATTAATGGAACACAGATTTGCAGGTTCTGGGTCCTGTAGCTGCAAATACACAACAAGGTGACTAAAAAGTTGCCTTTTTCTCCCCAAACAGTACCTGTGTTGTCACTTGTCTGTTTTCTCTTGCTGAAAAGAGCTGTAGCAACACCTACAGAAGGTTCTGAGGAAAGGTTTGAAAACCACCACACCTGAAAAAAAGCTCTGATCCCTTTTTTAAGTTGGAGAAAAGAAGAACAGTGTGAGAGTTTTGCATGGGAATGCAAGTTCATGGGGCTCCCTGCCTTTCACCCCATGAACTTGCATTCCTGATGCTCAGCCTGCCCACAGGGGCTGCTCCTGCTCCAGCTCCAAAGGCAAAGCTCTGCACTTCACGTGCTGGGCAGGTCCCAGCTTTGCTGGCAGCGGGTGGCACAGGTAATTCTGAGTAAGAATGACTCACCTGAGCACGCAGGTGTCCCTTACTGCACTCACTCATGTAGTGGGGGATCATTTTGGGGTGCATTGGAGTTGGCAGCTTGGCAGCATTATTGAGTGGAGCGTTGAGTCAGTCTCCAGTGGCTGGATAAATTGCAGGACTGTTCTTTTAATTTCAGACATGGACGGAGCTATAATTAAAAAAAAAAAAAAAATCTGTTTCATTACCTGTAGAGTTACTTAACTCCCTTCCTTAGGGCCTGTCTGGGAATAGTTTAAGGGATTAGCATTATCAGCTAGAGCAGTGTTAGAAGGAAAGCAGATCCAGGAGCCTGGAGCTGTGCCATGACAGATATTATGATCTGTGGTGGCAAAGTGGTGAAGGCCATTCAGTGCAATTTCCATTATCTGCTCATTGCGCAAAAACTTGGGGCTTTCTCTGCTTTTGTTTTCCAAATCCACAACATTCTGCACTTTGACAAGTGTGAATGGAAGAGTGTCTCCTGCTCAGTAACCCTGGCTTAGTAAAAAAAAAGCAATTTGGTGAGGGGAAGTGTTGAGACTGTTGCTTGTAGGGCTTTCTTCTGCCTCAGAGCCAGGATTAAACCTATCCTTCAAACCTTCAGCCAGGCATTCCAAACACCCCGTTGATGTTTCAGAGGGTTCATCCCACCATGAAAGTCTCTGGAGTGCTAAAGCACTTCTGAGTCACCCTTGCTTTGGAGATGGTGCAGAACATCCTTTGTGGAAGCTCCGAGAAGCCACTCCTGCATCCTGGTCTGCCGGTGTGGCTGAGCATCCCTCTGGATTTGCCTCCCAGAGTCGGGCAGGAGCCTGAATTTGTGCAGGCACGGTCAGGGCAGCATCTGATGGCATCAGGAGAGGGCTTTGGGGTAGGAGCTGCTCTGGCTGCTTCCAGTTGCTGTAGGAGCAGCGGCCGTGGCTTTTCGGGCTGCAGAAATGTGAGTGCTGCAAACAGGCTCTGCAGCTGAGGGAGGGTTTCATATTTGTGAGAGAAAAAGGCTTCCCCCCCCCACCCCTTCCTTATTTGAGCAGGAAAAGTTCACGGAGCAAAGCTGATCCAGTTTCTTGCTGTTGCTGTTTTGTTAGCCTACTTAGCCTGCAATTTTATAATCAAGGCTGGATTTTCTCAGCCTGCAGCCGGGCAGATCAAAAATCACTGGGGGAACTGAAGCCCGAGCAGCATCCACTTCTACTGCATTCAGATGGAAACAGTGAGGGGAGGGGGGAAGGAAAGAAAAACCAGCAGAAGTTGCAGATGAGATGCCAAAGATAAGGCAGCAATAGAAAATCAGTGCAGGAGTCAACACTTCACTGTGTGTGCAATAAGAGGCCTCTAATGAAGGCTGAATCAGCACGGACTTGGGAGCTGCTTTTGAAGGAGAGGCTTTTTCTAAACCAAAATATGTAATTGCACACAGTGAAACATGCTTATCAGTGCCAAATGGCCTCAGAGCATCCTCTGGCTGCTCTGTGGAAGTCCCAGGCAGCATGTTTTTGTGCCTGTGTTCATCCTGCAGTGGGGTCTGATCCCGAAGTTCCTCGCTCCCGTGTTTTCAACAGGGCTTATTTCACACTCCAGCAACAAGTTGTAAAAGTTACAGCTTCACTCCACGTTATCATTTATCTTGTGAATGTTTATTGCTCCTCCAGTAGTTCAAGGTCAGATATAGAAAATGACTCAGAAGTCTTTCGTTGTTCTGACAGCTCCAAAGTGATGGAAGTCCCCATCTGACAAAGACAGACCTTCCCAGAGAACCAGCACCAAAAAGGAAGGGAGAGGGAGGATTTTAAAGGCAAACCCAGCATTCATTACTGACTTTATAGAGTAGGTTTAGATTAGATATTAGGAAGGAATCCTTCCCTGTGAGAGGGGGGAGGCCCTGGCACAGGTTACCCAGAGAAGCTTTGGCTGCCCCATCCCTGGAAGTGTCCAAGGCCAGGTTGGACAGGGCTTGGAGCAACCTGGGCTGGTGGAAGGTGTCCCTGCCCATGGCAGGTGGTGGAATGAGATGAGCTTTCAGGTCCCTTCAAACCCAAGCCATCCAGTGATGCTTTCCCTGGATTGGCTCCATTCTGTTTGCTCTCATCATCTCCCATGTGCAGGAGCCCCAGCCAGAGCCCGGTGGATTCACGGGCTAACTCAAGTGCCTGCATGTAGGAGGTGAAGGATTCACTTAAAAACCAGGGAACACGAGATGAGAGAGCTCTCCTGGCACCAGCCCTGCATGGAGGGTTTGTGCAGCACCTCACAGGGCCCTGGGCACCGGCTCCTTCTTCCAGGGCACTTCTCCAGTGCTGGCAGCTGGCCCCCCGCTCAGACACACTTCCCAGCTTTGGTTTCAACACAGCCCTTTTTCCTAGGGCTGCTTTAATTGCCTGCAATTAGGGTCTGCAGCACTGCAAAAGCATGAAGAAATAAAACCCAGTTTGGCTTTGTGGGGGCTGGGATTGATTTCTGCTCTCAAACAGCTGATGCTGTGGCCTCCTAGGAGGGAGGTGTCGGCCTGGGACAGTGGGGTTTGTGCTTGTGGCTGCCCAGGGTTAAAGCACAAATATGGGATGTTTGTTGTAGTTTTATTCAAGGAGTGAACACCTGTAGGAGCTGAGAATAGCCATCCTCTTCTGCCAGTTGGGTGAAGGAAAAGGCAGGGACTTCACATGCTGTCATCAAGCCCCCTTTGGGCTAAGCTACGTCTTAAGTAGATTTGTTTAAGCACTGAGCCTCAGCACTTGGCAAAAGTGCCTCAGGCAGCAGCACAAGCCACAGCACAGGGCTCTGGCAGGCCTGAAGGTGCAGTGGGCCACCCCAGCCCCTGCAGAACAAGGTCAGGCTCTGGCCAAGCTGGGACTCTGCTGTTAGTGAGGTGCACGCACAGGTCTGACTGTGATTTCCAAACTCCTTCCACGTTTGGGAGGGAGCAACAGGACAGGGAAGCTGCTGTGCTTGAATGTGAACAGCACTGAAGTTTGGGCCGTGGAGCTGTAGCTGTATCCAGCTGTCTCCTCTTGCAGGTTTGCTCCTCTGAACAGAAAGATGCTGGTTAATGCAGAACTCCCTCCCAAGCAGACCTTGGTACTTAACTCTGTTAATTAAATGCTTTCGAAAACCACAAGATTGACCTTCACTGCATGCCCACAGATTTTTCTCTCATTTAACAAGCAGAGGGTTGTCAGAGTAGCCTATTAAAGCAGAAGAAAGGCAGTGCTCTAATACTGTTGGGTTTTGACCTGTTCCAAAGCATTTTTCTGCTTTTTAACTCTTAAGAGATGAAAACCACAATCCTCTAACAACCTACCAGGAGAAACCAGGCTGGAGACAGGGAGTGCTTGGCTGAAGTGTGGCACAAAGTCTGATAAAATTGTGAATATACATTAAATTGAAGTTTTTTTCAGATATCTATACAATAAGCCAAGACAGCCATTATATAGACAGGTCCTTGTGTAACCAGAGAGCTGTGCTGTGTGGCATGGAGTTGTCCTTTGGGAGATACCCTCTGGAAAAAAGTACAGGCAATTAACACAGACTCTTGACTTCCTTACCTTTCCCAAGGACACCAGCAATTTGCTCACTGCTAATAAAACTTGGAACATCCCTACGGAAAAACTTGAATTCCTGCCAAGGAATCAGTTCCACAAATTAACTAAAATACCAGCTTGGTGCAGTGCATGGAAGGACATCCCACACCAGCCCCCCGACAGAACAGCATTGGAACTGGAGGGGGAGAGCCCAAAATAGCCCCTGGCAGCTGGGGAGGGCGGCACAGGAGCTGCATTCAGGGATGATCAGTAGTAAGTTGCTTTTCTGGAGGCAGGAAGGGCTGAATTTGCAGCATTTGGTGGAGGGAAGGACCCCAGGGCTTGCACCTCAGCATGTGTTTGTAGGGTGACAGCAGGGGAACGTGCCCTGGCAACCCCCTGAGCTGGGCAGCACCACAGGCTGCCTTGTGGCACCCCCTCAGCTTCATTCATGCCATCAGGCAGCTTCCTTTGGAGCTAAGCAGGCCATTTTTGTTTTGCCCCTATTTTTTTTTCTTCCCCTAAAAAAAAAAAAAAAAGTTTGGTGCTTCCCCCGCAAGAAATCAGGAGCTTTATGTCTGATAAGGGGCTGGAACAGCTTCCTGCACTAGGAGAGCATTCCTCCTCTGGCTCTTCCTGCAGCCAAACCAGAACAATGCCAGCACTTCCAGCGTCATCAGCCATTCCCTTCACCTCGGAGCCCACTCCTTGAGGGTCCATCCTGTCCAGCATCTCCCCAGCCAGCACCTCCTGCAAAATGGGGGGGCTCCTTACCCAGCAGCTCGTTTGAAAGAGGCAGGAGCAATCCTGAGGTTCAGTCAGAGCAGCTGTCCCCAAACAGGGCCCTGTTTGCACGAGTAGGGGCTGAAGAATTTTTTTTTTCTTTCCCCTTAAAGGAGAAGCTAAATAGGATTTTTTTTTTTTTGGTCATGTTTTCATCTTGAAGCTACATGTGCACGTGCTGAACTTGCAGCATCTAAGCCCTCGTGCAGGAGTCAGTGGGACTGAATGTGCTTGCTTGGGGTTGAGCACACGCATAAGAATTTACAAGGTTGGGATGTATTTTGTCCTGGTTGCTAAGTGGGATGGACATTATGGATTTTGTGTCCGTGATTTATGGTATCCTGCTGCTCATGGTTGCTTTTTTTTTTCCCCCCCTCATTTCTGCTCTTCTTTTTTTCCCCATTTCTGCTTATCTGCTCTTGCACACAGAAGGCAGGATCATTTTTGGGAGTGTGTGTGTGTGTGTAAATGCAACGACAGTCTCAAAACTCGCACGGGGAGTTCTGTGAAGGCTTTGACAGGAAGGTTTATAAAGAGAGGTTTGTGTTTTCAGCTCCTCGATCAGAAGGCTGAGTGGAGAGATGTGACCTGGTGGGCTTTGATCCACGTGGACATATGGGGAGAGAAAAAAAAATGTGCCCAGTTGTGTCAGGGACACTTTATTAGGGGAAAAAGGGAGAAGTCTTGCTGCTTTGTGCCACAGTGCTGTGCTGTAATGGATTTCTTCAGCGTGTTTTCCAAGTTGAGATCAAATTGCCTGATGAAAACTGGGGAAAGGCTTTTGTTCTTTACATACTGCTTGCTCTTGGTGTTGGGGCAGTGCCCAGAGCTGCAGAGCTGGAGCCTTGGGTGGCTTGGAGGGGACATGGGCTTGGCTTTCCTGCAGTTCCTTTGGCTTCTCCCTGGGAATAGTGTTCCTGGATGTTTTTAAAGTAGGACCTACACGTTGGCTGGAGGCATTGCCAGCAGAGGGAGCAGGAGTTGGTTCCTCCCATCTGCACTGTTCAGAACTGTGAATTAGTGTCTTTAATAATTTAGATATACAAATAAGCAAATAAGCTCTTAAATCATTCAAAGAATGGCTGTTCTAACAGGGTAGCACAAAGGCAGACTGGTCAAAGCCATGTTGAAAAATTAAGCACAGTGTTTGGCTGAGCCTTTACCAGAATTCCCCCATGACAAAATGTTAGGCAAGGAAGCAGTTCCTCCTCTTCCATGGCAGCACTGCTGGTGCTGTGACATTCCTCTAATGCAGGAAAACCTCTGGGTGAGGTTGCCACCTCATTTCTGACCTATGCATGGATTAACATAGGCCTCCTGCTCCCCAGGGACTTCTGCAGGAGGTGAGGATGGTCACTGAAGGAATGGCTTGCGGCACATTCCTCTATTTCCATGGATATTCCCATTTGGCTGTAAATATTATTGATGCTTCATAACTCGCAGAATGACCAAATCAATGAGCACTTTTCTCTCTTTGGAACATAAATGGCTCATTTTGACTAGAGGGTGGCTTTACTCGTGAGCAGAAAATGCTAACCCCAGGTTTTATGTGCAGAGCACCAGCAGTAGATGCCTGACAGAGGTGCAGCTGAATTACAATACGCTGAACAAATTCAATCTGTGCTTGGTGAAATGAGACTCCAGGACAGGCACCCCACAGGGAAGGTGCACAGTGGGTGAAAGCATCTCCGTGGAGAAATGGGGCTGCACTAAGATGTGGGGAGCAGGAGCTGGGAGATGAATCTCTGTGCTTGCTTCTCTGGGGGCGGTGACACCCCAAAGGGGCCATTGGCTGAGCTCCCCAGGCGAGTCCTCCCTGGCCCATCACGCCCTCCAGCTTTAGCAAGTCCTGCTTTTTCTAGCCTTCTGACTCATTTTGGCTGAACAAGCCTCAGCTCTTGCCGCCGTGGCTTTGCCAGTGGATGCCACGAGGCAGCATCGGGCACAGGAGGGGGATGATGGGGAGCCACCACTCTCCGTGTGTGGGTTGTCCCTTTCAGGACTGGAAAAGGGGCTGAAGGTGTCAGGTGCCCAGACTGTGCGGTCTGACACAGCTTTTTACACCCCTAATCCTGCTCAGCCTGGCACTTAGGATGGGCTTAATGGGAATGTGAGCTCACACTGAGCACGAAGCACCAGCGAGACACAGGAGCCTTCCCGGCTGGAGCAGCAGGGCTGTGAGTGCAGCACAGCGGAGAGTGGAAATGTCACCTTCCTCTTCCAAAGCAATTTGCATTTCCCGTGCTGGCAGCACATCTGACAGCTCCAAGAGGCCCTGGCTCGGTGCTGGCACTGCCAGGACAGCAGCCCCTCCTCTCCGGGGGCACGACCTGGGCACCCCTCAGGGCTGGGCAGCTGGGGAAGGTGCAGGAGCTGATTGGGTTTTTCAGGGGAGGTGAAGCTCTGCTGCAGGGCCCCCACTCTGCTTCCCTGAAAACCCTTTGCAAGATGCCCCGGGAGAAGATCCCAGCTGCACCGGGCACACTGAAAAACCTGGAAAGCAAAATTGAAACTGGAGGGAGACCTCGAGCGAAAGGGTGTTTGTGGGGTGTCTGTGGGGTGTCTGATGGGGAGGGGATCTTATCACCCTAAGAAAATTGGAGATTGAGGCTCTGCAGGGCAATGGGGAAAGGAGATGGACTCTGATCCCTGTGGGTCCCTTCTAACCCAGGATGTATTATGACTCTGTGATTGTATGAGGTTTACTGTGTCGGGTTTTCTGGGGAGCAGCGGGTTTGGGAAGCATAAAAGTGTTTGTAGCTGGGCTGTGGCACATGGATTGAAGGCAAATCCTGCCCCCGTGGTGGATGAGGCAGATGGAGCACCTGCTTTTATGTTAAATATAGGACAGTTGCTGGTGCCTGCTCGCTGTTTGTGTGGGAAGCTGCTCAGAGCCCCGTGGCTGCGTGTGGTCACTCACCGAGGTGAAATCTTGGTGGATAAGGGGAAGTTAAAAAAAGCAAGTGGAGCACTGGGAATGATGCCCAGTTCGTGAGCAAACCCTCAGCATCCCCTCAGCTCTCCTGTTGCTGTGGGAGCTTCAGCCCCTCATCCTTGGGGCTGCACGGGGGGGCACCCATGGCACGGCAGAGTCCCTTGGGAGACCTCTCAGGGTGCTGCCCCGAGGAGCAGAGCCCACCCTGCCTTCCTGAGGGGCAGGGAGCACAAAGGCCTGGATAACCTTTGCGTGCCACGATGCAGGAACATTTGGAAAGCTCTTTGCCCTCCTGTGCTCCTCTTCCTCTGCTGGCAGGCGTGGAGTCCGTGCCCCTGCCCGCACATCCCCCTGTGCCCGGGCAGAGCCCACCTCCTGCAGCGCCACAGGCAGGTGCTCTTTGGCACCCGGAAAATAGACATGAAGGTGGTGGCAGTGAAAGCAGCCTGGTCCTCCAAATCCTCCTGCACAAAAACCCTTTTGTTCCCCGGGTGGATTCCAAGAGCTTTTCTCCAGTTTTGATTCCAGCGAACTCCCACTGCAAGCGGGCGGACTGAGGGCTTGGAAACAAAGCAGCAACTAAATGAAAAGTCCCTCATAAAAAAAAAAAATCCCCACGAGGGGCTGGAGGCTCTTGACAAACAGCTCCCCCCAGCCTGCAGTTCCTGTGGATTTCCTAATTTGAGATAAGCAGCAAAGAAAACAGGCTCTGGGATGGGGAGGCAGCGCAGCCAGTGGACCTTGGCAGAGGGAAAATACGGGCATGATTTAGGGTGTGCTGGGGGACTGGAGGGAGCGCCTGCCCCCGCCGCTCGCCCCCAGAGCTCCACTGCTGGGATTTCTCATGGTATCAGGGGCCATGAGGCCCCAGTGGCCTCTGTTTCTCCGTGGGATCTCGACCACCATCACGTCCTTCCTGGAGCAGCGGGAGGATGCGGCCGCCCGAGTGCTGGAGGCGCGGGTGCGCCACGAGGGATGCAAGCATCTCCAGCGACTGTGAGGAGCAGAACACCGAGTCCTTTTGGGCATCTCTTGGAGCCCAGTGGGATTTTCCCTGAGCCTTTGGCTGCCTCTGGCTCTCACAGCCTCCTGTCGTGCAGCCACGGGTGATCTGCAGGCTGTGAGGGTGTTTGGCACGGTGTGATGGGGACAGAGGAGTGGAAGTGAGTGTTCCTCTGTGTGTGATGAGGGGAGGCTTGGGCCACTGCTGGGTGGAAAAACAGTTAAGCAAAGGAAGGTGAGAAGAAGGAAAAGGCTTTGGCCCCTGTGAGATTTATGTCAGGCTGTTGGAGATGGGAATGTGTGAGGGCAAACCATTGGATTTTGCATTTTGTGGGTTTACATTTTGCTTTTTGCCTCCACGGTGGTCTCTGGAGGATCCAGCATCTCTGGAGCATCCAGGCACAGCCCCAGCCTTGGCCCAGGCATGTGTTTTCTTGCAGCTAAAGGGTGTTACAGGTGGCTCACAAGCCTGATGGGGGTCAGTGCTGCTTTCCCATCCTCATCTTGAATCACCTCCGTGGATTTGGGTGAATATTCCCAGGTGCCAGGCGGAGCAGGATGGTGGTGTGAGCCCCTGCTTCCTCGTGCCCCCTGTGCAATGTGAGCTGCATCCTTTGGTGGCTGCCAGCGCCCTCACGCATGGATGTGAGTCAGAGCCCACGGCAACAGAGGTGTTTTTGTCTGAGTTCGTTATTGCACACACCTCCCTGTGCCAGGCCGAGGGGACACGCACACAAACAAGGCTTGTGCAACTCTGGGACTTGGGCTTGATGGGGTCCTTATGGGTCCCTTCCAAGTGGAGACATTCTGTGACTCTCTGACTGACTCCATGGCCGTGGATGGGGTCGGTATTGCTGGAGCTGGAGTCTGCACATCCTGGTGCCCCATTCCTTCTGTCCACCACCTCCTCTCCTCTGCCCAATGGATCTGAGGGCTGTTCCTGCTGGGTGATGTTGCACAGTCTGCAGGAGGTGCTGCAGTCTGGGAGGAGCTGTGCCCCTTCCCCCAGGCCATGGGGGTTGGAGCAGCTGGATGCACAGCCGGCTGAGTTCAGCCAAAGTGTTGTAACAGGGTTTTTAATATTCCAATCTCTTGTGCCCTGTGCTGAAAGCTGTAGGCAGGCAGAACGCTCCTACCTACCATCTCACACTTCCATCAGCACCTAAGGGATGATGGATTTAGGGCTGCTTTGCATTGCATCTGTTTTCTGAAGGGAAGCTGGCTGATCCAGAGGATGCCAGGGAAGGGCTCTGTCTGGCCTTGTCACATCTGCAGGCACCAGCGCGGTCCTGGCACCAGCCCAGCAGGAGCATGAGGGGTGGCCCTGTGCTGTGCCTGCAGTTCTCCTGACAGATTGGAAGTGATGCTGCATCTGGACTGGGAAGGGACATCATCTGGAAAAGCTGTGCATTGTCACCTGCCTGTCAACATCAGAAGGGAGGACGTGGCTGCTCTTTGCTGATCTGTGAGCGTGTAAACAGGTGCTGAAGGTCCTTTTCCTCTCATATTGGCGTTCCCTGCAAGCAAGCAGTGGAATGGGGCGCAGGGAACACATAGTTGGGAAGGGAAGTCCAAGGTCCTGGCAGTGGGATGTCCAAGCCCAGTGCTCCCTGCAGCTCCTGTGGGCTGGAGCTGCAGAGGGACTCACTTTTCTCTCATGGGAGATTCCAGGAGGGTACACAAGCGCCCAAAAGCTGTATCAGCTCCCTGCCCCCTCCCCAGAGTCCCTGCAGCCCCGTGTTCAGTGCTTGTCGTAGCACAGGATCTCGTGTCTAATCTCTATCAAAGTGTCTCTTCCGCTTTGCTCTCAGAAGGTCTTCTAAAATTTGGAGGTGCACTCTTACCAGAGTGACAGACAGACTCCCTTAACCAAAATGTGCAGATAGATAAGAAGAAATTGCATCCCTCTGGTTTCTGTGCTGACATGAATAACCCAGCAGCCTGCAGCCCTTTTGCAGGGTGTGCTAAGAGGAAAATGGGCAGAGTAAGAGAGATTAGCCCGAATCAGGAAATTACCTTCAAAATTGAATTACTGAAATAGAGAGCTTACTGAAAGGGGGGGGGGCAAATAGGTTCTGATATTTGCAGGGTTTGGTGACATTTCTCTGTGTGTCTGCACTGCAGGAATCAGGGATTAGTCTCCTGGAGCCGGTGTTGCAGAGCTTTGTGCTTCGCCTTGTTCCAGCGTTCTGTGCTGCTCAGAGCTGCCCCACAGGAGTGTGTCCTGCTGGAGGCCAGCCCGAGGCAGGCACCAAGGGCTGACCTTGTGATTCCAGCTCGCAGCAGAGCTGGAGATCTTTGTCTCGGCCGTGTTTGTGCCTCGGCAGAGCTGACCCGCGTCGAGCGGGGAGCTGCTCCCGCAGCAGAGACACAAATAACCCTGGCGTTGCTCAACCCCTGCCACCGGTGCACTGGGTGCACCTCCACCGCTCCCTGTGCTGCCCTGCTATTTTGGTTTGGGGCCTCTCCTGCCCTGGGTTTATTACAGGTTGCAGGGTTGAGTCAGAGGAGCAAGTTGGGCCCTGCGACGGAGAAACCCTGGGGCAAGCGCTGGCATGGCCGGGTGCTGGGGCACAGCTGGGGCACAGCTGGGTGCTGGGGTGTGTTTGGGGCACAGCTGGGTGCTGGGGTGTGTCTGGGGCACAGCTGGGTGCTGGGGCATGTTTGGGGCACAACTGGGTGCTGGGGCACAACTGGGGCACAGCTGGGTGCCTGGTGCATGTTTGGGGCACAGCTGGGTGCTGGGGCATGTTTGGGGCACAGCTGGGTGCTGGGGCATGGCTGGGTGCTGGGACATGGACAGCCTCTGGGTGCTGGGGCACGGCCACCCTCAGGGCAGGACAGTGAGTTACATTCTCAGCACTTTAATGTGGGTGTAAGTGGTATCAGGTCGTTTGGGATCAGCTGGTACGTGGTCACTGGGTGAGCTGTGCCCAGGCCTTGGCTTGCTGTGCTCTTCTCGTCTTTAAGAGCCTTGGGAATCGAAGTGGGCTGTGAATGCAGCACGGTCTGCTGTGTGTTGTGCCAGGGTTTCAGGGTTTCCCGTGGCTGTGCTGTTCTGAAACGCGTTGGCAAAACCCACCGCGGGCATAGAAGTGCTCTCCCTCTTGCCTTTCCCTCTTCCTGACCCAAAAGGTGGTTCCTGGGTGGGGGAAAACGGGAAAATAAATAATGCTTTAAGCCAGACGTGGATGTGGCACCAATTGACCCAGCAGCTCCATGGCACCGAAAGGAGAGGAGGAAAGCCTGGAGCTCATGGCAGGCTCAGCTCTGTTCCCCAGACAGCCCTGACATGAGTTGTTAGGGAAACAGATTTCAAATTTGCCGTTTCCAAGGAGTTATTGCAAACAGCCAGGAGGGAAAGACACAGATAAAGGAAGTGTGGGAAATGTCCCTGTCCTGCACAGAGGACATACCATCATCCTTGCTGGAGCGTCTCCATTTGCCTCCAATCCAGTTTCTCGTGGCAGTGATGGAAGAGCAACCAGTGGCACTTGGCCACGTAGTGACAGGGAAGCAGCTCAGTTTATTTCAAGGAGACAAAAAAAGCACAGTACCCACCTCATCCCTTCCCTTGGCCTTTGGTTGAAACTTCAGCAGCTTTTAAGCGTTGCTTGCATATTAAATTCTTTTTCTGTGGCTTCATGAGGGCTTGGAAAACAGATTTTCAGACCCATTTTTCCATATTATCGGTGCTTACGTTAACACCTGGATTTTGGTTTTGTCCAGAAATTAGGGCTTGGCTAAAGCTCTGCATTTCCAAACTGGATGGTGGGTGCAGCTCCAGCCACTCACCAGCCACTCACCAACCATGGTGGCTGGTTCAGGAATTTCTCCCCCATTTGTTCTCTTTGAGGACTTGATTCCCATTACGGGTGGAACAGAGCCAGGTTGTGAGAACGAGTCCAGGTACAGCAGCATGGACCCGACTAGTTCCAAATGTGCTTTGTTATCTCTGTGTATTTTCATTTTTAAGCAGCAGTTTGGCTGGGAGCCTCAGGAGCCTTTGCTGGGTGGCTCCTGTTTAGTCTGGAGGGGGTGAGTGTTTGACTGTGGGGACACCAGGAATGCTCACGGCCTTCCTGCTCCTGGGATGTCCCCACTTGTGGGATTCCTTGGTGGAAAGACATGGGCAGCATTAATGTGTTTTTTTCCTTGAGAACTGGGGAGTGGCGACAAGCTGGTGCTGGGGCAGGTGGCTGAGGACTGAAGGAGATGGGCAAGTCCATTTTTCCCTCATGTTGGAGATGAGGGTTTGCTTACACAGTGAGTGGGAGCTGATAGGGGAAAACCAGACCATTTGGCTTTCAAAAACTTCCAAGAAATCAGACAAAAAAAAAATCCTTAGGAAATACAGGAATAGTAAATGAGCCACTTTTATCTCCTGAAAAGGTGGGAGAAAGAGGCATTTCCCGCCTGTGAAATGTTACCAGCAAGTTCTGTGCTGAAGAGTGTTATTTGAAAGGAAATGTTGCTACATGGCTATTGAACACAGCTTTAATAAATTGTGGTGAAGACAGAACTAGTTAATATCCTTTGATGGAAATAGGAGCTTTTTGTGGCAAGGAACCATTTACTTTGGATTAAATCATGAAGAAGTTTTTGACTGCAGTGAAATGTCAGGAGACAGGGGAATGGGATTTTCCTTCAGAAGTCGAAGTTTGTTTTCTGTTACAGCCTATGTGGGCAGTGAATTCCTCTGTCTTCCCTTTCTTTGTTATTCTCTGTTCTGCTTCCTACCCTCTCCCTGCGAAACTTTGAAGTTTCCTTTTTCAATACTGATATTTAACGGTGCCCTAATTGAGGGGGGTTAACAACATCCATCTCCGTGCCCTGTCAGTGCCGGTGGGAAGAGGTTAATGAACCCGCTGGAAGTGTATTTTTCTCCCCTCCCCGAGGAATTGGGTTTAAGACCTTCACAGGGAAGTATTTAATGTGTTTTCTTTAAGTCAGGGTTTCTTTTACCTATTAGGATTTTTGCTTTCAGACCTCATTTGGTTCTCGGTGTTGGCTCAGTTGGGCTGGTCTGAGCCGTGCAGGGGTCACTGCTGGGGCACGGGAGGTTGTGGTGATGCTGCAGCCAACTGCTGGAATTACAATCATGGAATCATTAAGGTTGGAAAAGCTCTCCAAGATCATCGAGACCAAACATTAACCCAGCACTGCCAAGCCCACCACTAAACCACGTCCCCCCGAGTGCCACCTCCGCTTGAACGCTTTGAGCACTTCCAGGGGTGGCGATTCCAGCACTTCCCTGGGCAGCCTGTTCCAGTGCTGCCCAACCTTTTGGTGAAGAAGTTATTCCTAAATCTAATCTAAACCTACCCTGGCACAAGCAGAGGCTGTTTTCCTCTCATCCTCAGACTATTCCAGGTTCCTTGAGCAGTGCATTTGCAGGAAGGGGTGGAGGCTTTGTAAAGGTGGCAGCTTTTCCATCCCTGGTCGATTTGATATGTACTGGGGGTGATTTTTCTGCTAAAAGAAAGTAGATTCAAGCTGCTTGCTTAACACTGCAGATACTCTGGATGTTTTGCTGAATCCAAGCTGGGTTCTGGAGATGTCTCTCAGCATCTCTCCAAGCCAGGCTGGTTTTTTCCCTCCTCAGTTATTCTTAAAATTAGGCTCTTGAGTCGAGTGCTCGTGCATGTCTCCGTGTGGCAAATTGCAGGGAGAGCTCTCAAATGAGCTTTAGCTCGAAGGCTCAGGGACCAGCAAGGCTCCAGGGGTTGTTTCCACAGAAAACTCGTGGGTTTTTGGGTGCTGGGAAGCAGAGGCACAATCCCATCTGCTGATCCCCCAGCACCAGGAACCTTTTGCAGCAGGAGCCACGTGTAGAGTTTGTGCTGTGTGTGTGATAGCTCACCAGGGCTTTCCTTACTGCAAATCCCAAGGAATTGCAGGGAACCCCATGCTCAGACCCTGGTTTGGGCCTCAGGAGCAAACCTTGTGCTGTTGTTTTGGTGTCTGAGGCACTCAGGGCTTCTGCACAGCTTGGGTGGGGATGGCTGGTGCCTGCCATGGGTGGCTTTTGTGCTTCAGCCTGTCTCTGAAGTGGGGACTTCTTTATTTAATCAATCACCTGTTTTCATCAGATTTGCAGTCTCCCAAAGCTCAGTTTCTCTGTCAGGTGGGGGCTGGAAATGGGCCAGTGGATTTACACTTACCACAAGGGACACAGACCATCAGATAAACACACGGGGTGATTTTCTTCGGGAAACAAAGCTAAAAATAGTAATGATTCATAAAAACACTGTGGAAAATACTGGTTTTCTGGTGGATGGAACAGGTAACATCCAATTTTATATGTTATTAAGCTGCCTCCACATTCTAAGCTCCCGTGCAGATGATTTTCTCTGCAAACTGCACTTTAATACGGCGTCATCTCTCAAAGCTGTGGCAAACTGTGGGATTTTATTTTGACAGCAAGACACTTGCTTGGCAGTTCCTATTGAACAGAACTGATCTTGGGACTTCCAGTTATTTTTTTTTTCCCTTAAAGAAAACAACCCTAAACCCTTTAAGCAGCCTTGTTTTGGGGGGAAGCCCTTTGAAGGACGTGTGACCTGGACCGTTGAGTTTTGGAGCAGCTTCAGGGGCTCAGCTGAGCCCCTCTTGTGCAATGGGGACCAGTTCCTGCACCCCACTGCAGCCTGCTGGGGTGGCAGCCCTGGCTCTGCTCCGTGTTCCTGGTTTTAAGGCAGTGTCAGGGATTGCTGATGCTTCCTGCAAACCACTCTCAGCCACCGGCCCCAGAGGCTTGGAGAGAAGAGTGCTTTGCATATTGGAACAAAAGGAGCTCAGATCCAGTTGGGAGGTTTGAAATTGCCTGATTTCAGCCCAGGATTCATTAAAGAACCCCACAGTGAGTGGAGTCACCACATTCCCCCTCCTCATCCCGTGGGTACTGCAGGTGCCAGTCCCAGATACAGCAATTCCCATTTGCAGTCCCTTCCTGAAATCCATGTTCTATTCTTGCTGCTGTTGTCTCTCTCTTCTTTCTTGAAAAGAAAACCCCAAAAGAATGTTAAACTGTGCCTGTGTCTTGGCAGCTCGAACGCACTGACAGATTGTGCCTCCAAAAAATGGCAAAGTTTCAAAATATTGTATTCTGTGAAGAAGAGACAAGGAAAATAAACTCCCCAAAGTGCAGATTTTATTTCACCAGAAGGCGGAAGGCTTTTAATATTTATTTGGGTTTGGCACTTGGCTACCTAGTTCTGCTGACACCACTTGTGAGCCACGATAAGATTAAACGCTGCACAACCTGTTCTGGTTCCAGTTCAAATTAGGGAAATTTCCAGTGGGTTCGTTTTTCACCCTCCCAGAGCTGCCCCAGAGCGGGTTCTTGAGGTTCAGGTGCAGCACATGGGGTGGTGCAAGCAAAACCAAGAAGGGAAAAAGATAAGAAAGGCAATAACAGAGCAAATTCATGCCTGTTCCTCATTTGATTTCGGTGGTGCCAGTGCGACCGTAGCAGAGGGGAGGGCTGGTCCTTGCAGCTGGTGAGTGTTAGGAGGGAGAGTTGAGCTCTGAAGAGGCAGTTCCTGCCTCTGTGGGCACCTGGGTGGATGTTTGTGTCTGGATTTCCACACACAAAATCAGGAGGAAGATGCTTTTCTTGTGCCTGTGGTTGTCTTGTTTGCTTGGGGACGCAGGCGGGTTCCTGGAGGCAGAGTCTCCACTGGGATGGCAGGCTTGGAAACTGCCAGAGAAACAGCGGGGTTTTGTTTGCCTGCACTGCCAGACCTGTGTTTTTGGGATTCCTTTTTTAGCTGACACACCAACATCCAGGGCACTGTTACCCATTTAGCATCCCCATGGATCCGAGGGGCACCTGGCACAGCTTGGGCAAAGGATGGAATCCAGAGCATCCAGCACAGCAGGGCTTGCTCCTCGGTTGTGCCTTCTGGATGCCTGTGGAGCACAGATAAGAAAACCAGAAGGAAAAGGGGCACAGAACTGCAGGAATTCCTCCACTGGGTTTTAGCACCGTTTTTACTTCCTCACAGACCAGCTTTTACCTCTTGGGAAGACAGGGCTGTTCTTCGTGCTTCTTGCTGCTTTTATTTTGCCTTTTCTGTGTTAGGTTGGAAGCTCCTGGGAGCAGAGAATTAGCTTTTTTTCCAGTTTCCCCCCCCTCCCCTTATGTAAATTCACAGCTCTGTTGATTTCTAATCTTGATAGTGAGTGTGCACAGGGGTTTCCAATAAATTCTTTTCCTGTGAGGTGTCAGCTGGGTTCTTCCATCCTCTCCCATCCTGGAATGACTCTTTGCCAAAAGGAGTGAGCCCGATCCCGTCTTTTGGAGCAGGAAAAAAGGAAAAAAAAATTAAAAAAGAAATAATAATGGCAATCTGAATTGACTAATTGATTCATAAAGGTCATTTTCCATCCTGGGTGCCTGCACTTTGATCCAGGAGCCCTCTGGCACTGGGATTCACAGGCATCTATTGACATGAGTTTGTGTCAAAAGGAAAAGCAAATTGAAACAGGGATAGGTGAAGTTTGAGAGGGAGTGTTGGGAACAGAGGGTAAAAGTCCTGCTTAAAAGAAAGACAGCAACTGATATAAATTGTTAGGTTGGAAATGCCAAACACCTAAATTAGATGCTGTGCCTTTTTGGGAGGGGGGTGGACCAGGGATTTTCTTACACAGCCAGATGTTTACCTTGGGGTTTTGGTGACATGACTTATGTTCCCAGGTTATTTTATCCATGAATTCCAACCCCCTTGCTGAAATGTGGCTGTATATGTGTAGTCATAAAAAGGTTCTTGTGTTTCTCTGCCCTGCCTGGCTCTGTGTGTGCCGGCTTGGACCCCCTTTACAGGAGAGCTGCAGTTGAACTCCTTCAGAGCTTGAGCTGCATCCAGCTCAGAAAGGCTTGGCTGGTCAGTGTGAACAGAAACAAACAGCTTTGAAGCCTGCAAACTTAACTCTGCTTTATTTTTCCTGGGTTTGCACAACTTTAATGACCAGGAGATGAAACATCCAGTTAAACGGAATCAGAACCTGGACTTTCAGATTCAATTTTAAAAGAGATTTTTAATGCTGCCAGGGTTTGCAGTTATGTATCTGGAATGGTTTAAAATCCAAGAAATATTTTAAGGGATCCTGCGTGGGTAGGAGGAGAAATACCTTTCCCTTTGCATTTTCTGCCTTTGCCAGAGCTCTTGCCTGTTTTCTGTACCAAGTTGGCAGCCAGACCTTGCAGGTCTAAATGAAGACTTACTGAACAAAGGCACTTTATGTTTGAACTCCGTGCCCTGAGTCTACACCACCAGCCTGGCCAGGCATTTATGTTAAATAAGGTCAACAAATATAGACAAGCTGTGTTTTGCAAATTAACCCCAAACAAATCATAACAACAACAACAACAGCAACAAAAAAAGCACCTTTCTTTAACTCTGCCTCTTTCTTGTTTCACAGGCAAGAAGAGAAATCCTGGGCTGAAAATTCCTAAAGAAGCATTCGAGCAACCACAGACAAGCTCCACGTAAGTCTGCGAACACTGAAGGCAGAATGAAGAGAAAACCACAAAGCCCAGTTGCTTCCAGCCTTTGCTGGAGCCTGCAACTGTCCCAGGCCAGGCTGGACAAGGCTTGGAGCAACCTGGGACAGTGGAAGGTGTCCCTGCCCATGGCAGGGGGTGGGACTGGATGAGCTTTCAGGTCCCTCCCAACCCAAACCGTTCCATGACTGTGTGATAACACATTCACAGCCCTTGTGTTTCTCAGGTATAACCAAGGGAATCTCAGCCCACCACCTGCACCCATCACATCCCCTTTTTTTCAGCATGTGTTAGCATGTGCTGTGTGGCTGAGGTAATAATTTACAGTGGGTTTAGGCCTTCATGCCCATTTAATCCATTTTTCATACAGGCTGGCAGAGAGTTGGTGCTTGCCTTTCACAGTGAATCTCTCTGGGTTCCTGCATGGGGAGGCTGGATGTGAGAAATGGCCAATTCCAGCAGTTCCTTCCTGAGCCCTTTTTGGGGTGACTTTGTGGGTCTTGGCTGTATCTGTTGATCCTGCAAAGCCAGGACACTAAGGCTGCTCAGGACTTCCAGGTCTACTGGATGAAGGTGTGAGGGGATGGCCTGAGGGGACCACAGGGGTTATTATTTATTTACTGAGGAAAAATGATCTTTTTGAGCCACATTTCACATCTTTTCCCTTTTTCTTTTCTTCAGGCCACCCAGAGATCTAGACTCCAAGGCCTGCATCTCTATTGGCGAGGAGGTAAGGCTGAGTGACCTCTGGGGACAGGTGACCATCACTTCAGCCCCCCCCCCAAAAAAAAAAAGGGTAGATTAATAAATACCAGCTATCAAAAACAACACAGCCCGCTTTGCTCGAAATGGAAGGCAATTGCTGGATAAATAAAAGCTGAGAGGAGCCAGCCTGGGAGCTCTGGGGGCTTGTGAGCCCTGACAGCCACCTCCAACCATAAATATCTGACTGGCATCTGGTGTTTGAGCTCCTGCAGCAAGGGCTGTGTGTGTGGGACACCAGTGTGGCCCCTTGGCCAGCTGCAGTGGGACCTACTGGCTGGCACTGCTCTGCTGAACATGCCCCAAACACTCCCCCTCTGCCTCCCATGGCACGTGGGTTCCCTTCATATTTTCCACCCTGGAAATTCCTTCCCTGCTGCAGCAAGGTGCAGCTAATCCCCTGGAAATAACGATTACAGAGCGAGGGGGTTGCTAACAGAGCGTTTTGCTCTCCTCTGCAGTTCCTTTGCTGATTTAAAGCCCTCATCCAGAGTACTTCCCTTCGCTAATATCGAAGGCCATCTCTCCTCAGGAGTCTTAACTCAGGGTAGATCTTCCTGTCCTGGAAGCAAATCCTTCTGACAGCATGGAAGGCAGTCGGTCCACCTGATGGTCTGAAAAAAAATAGCAGGCAAAAAACCAAAACCCAGGCCAGTTATTTTGATAGGAAAAAAAAAAGGGCAGAACAGAATCCATAAAAGCACTTTAAAGCTGGACAACAAATTTATTAGGTGCAGAAGGTAGGCCTTGGTGTCAGTGAGTTAATTTATGAAGTGAAATGCTAACCCAGTAGTGTTTTATAATATCTATCTTTGGATTGCTTCTCCCTCATTTTGTATTTTCCCTGGCATGGAGCAGGGACTGGAAGGTGGAAACAGTGTGAGATGCTTCTGCAGCAAAATGGTGCGGCACAGAGGCAGAGAAAACGCTGCCTGCTGCTAGAGCAAGCAATGCTCCAAGAAAATCCCTGCTCCCCTGCAGTCCCAGGGATGTGAAAAGGCTCCAGTGCTCCAAAAAGGCTCCGTGCACAGGGGCAACGAGCCTGTGTTGGATGGTGCAAAGACAAACACAAACCCCAGAGCTCAGGGTGTTACAGGCGCAGGTCTGTGGCTGGTTCAGAGGGACTGGCATGCCATGGCTTGCATTTCCCATGGATCTGCTACCTGTTTATCCAGCCAGGTTCCTTTAGCATGGGCTCCCTCTTCCACCAGCTTTTCTGCACTCAGCCTGATCCCGAGGGACAGCCACTTTCCCTCCTCGCCCTTTAAACTTTGCTGCTGGTTTGCAGAGAGCGCTCCAAGTGCTTTTTTGGAGAAGGGACCTCATGAGCAGCAGGAACAGTGCCAGAGGTGCTTAAATCTCTGCTGTTACTCCAAAATGTTAGTCAGGGCTCCTTGTGCACATTCCCACAGTGCATCCCTGCTCCCCGTGGCATCCCCAGCCACTGCAGGCTGCAGGAATTTTTCTGCTGTGCCGGCAAAAAGCCGTGTGGGATTATTCCCTGTGAATCCCTTCACCCTCACCCGCTGCCTTCTGGAGGGTGACTGATGTGGTTGTGCCTTCAGCAAACAGAATGGCTGGGTTTAGTGGCAAAGGCATGCTTTAAACATCCAATAATAATAATAATAATCAAAAAATAGAGCGGCTGCACAATATTGAGGCAGAAAGGGAGAAGGGCAGGTTGGGATGCAGGGTCCAAACAAAGTCATCCTCTGGGTAAGGCCAGGAGAAAGAGATGGTAGACAAAATAAATCCTCTGTGGTTTGAAGATGGGGCGCACTCAGCTGGTATTTGGCCCATCTGCAGGTCTGGAGAAATAAGCTTTTTTAAGTGTTAAAAAAACTGGGAGATATTTCCGTGATTATTTTGGGGAGGAGGGTGAGAGGAAAAAAAAAAAAAAGAGACTTAAGGTGATTCCCAGGGGGAGAAGCTGCTGTGGTGTTTTCCATCCCAGCTCTTAGAGGATGGAGAGGCTGAAAGTGCTGCCAGCTGAAGGTGACTGGAAGAGCACGTAATGATAGGACAAGGGGGAATAGATCCAAACTAAAAGAGAATGGGTTTGGATTGGATATTAGGAAAAAATTCTTCCCTGTGAGGGTGGGGAGGCCCTGGCACAGGTTGCCCAGAGAGAAGCTGTGGCTGCCCCATCCCTGAAGGTGTTCAAGGCCAGGCTGGATGGATCCCTGAGCTAACTGGGCTGGTGGAAGGTGTCCCTGCCCATGGCAGGGGGTAGAACAAGATGATTTTTAAGGTCCCCTCCAATCCAAACCATTCCACGATTCGGTGACCCTGCAGACCGCGATCCTGTGTCCTGGGGAGGCGGCTCACAGGGTGAGGGGATGTCCCGAGCAGGGCTGGGTTTGGGGGGTGTTTCTCCCCTTGCACAACCATGGCCACCTGCTGGTTTTTCTCCCCCAGAACTTTGAGGTGAAGGCCGATGACCTGGAGCCCATCTCCGAGCTGGGACGAGGTGCGTACGGGGTGGTGGAGAAGATGCGGCACATGCCCAGCGGGCAGATCATGGCAGTGAAGGTAGAGTGAGCCTCGGGGGGCTTTGTGTCTCTGTCGGGGTGTGTGGGCACAGCTCTTACCTCGCTTCTTCTCACACGTGCCTTTTCTGAGATTTACTGCCTTTGCTTCGCTTCTTTCCTCATGAAATCCTCTTTCTGCAAGTATTCTCTAACAGTGTTTTGCTCTCTGCAGTTCCTTTGCTAAGTTTAAAGCCCTCACCCAAAGTGTTTCCCTTTGCTGATGCTGAAGGCCATCTCTCCTCAGGAGTCTAACTCAGGATGGATCTTGCTGTCCTGGAAGCAAATCCTTCTGACAGCATGGAAGAGCAGTCCATGTGATGGTCTGAAAAAAAAATAGCAGGGGAAAAAAACCCCAGGAGTTTTGATCGAGTTTTGAGCTTGAGGGACTCAAAGAGTGCTCAGGGAGATTTGGGCCTTTCAGCCAAGGGATGTGTTCTAAAACTATGGTGCTCAGTGTGTTTCCAGCACTGCAGTGCATCAGTCATTCACCTTCATCCACAATATCCCTGTTGCTCTATAATTCTCTTTGCCATAATTTTTTAAACATACATATTTTTTTTCTGATGCAGCCATACCCTCAGATTCAGGGCTCCGCGCTTTGTAAAGAAGAGCAAATTTAATTGCATGAGAGAATTTTCTCCATCTGGGACTTTTTTTAGGCTATTTGGAAGGGGAAATTTTTGTTGGGATTTTCACATTTTGCCTGCTGCAGTGGGATCCTGATCCATGGCAGGCTTGCAGATGCTGTTACGAAAAGTTTTCATAACAACAGCTTAGACTCATAAATTTGGAGCTTAGGGAAATGGTCATGGGAAAATTTGTAAGTTTGAGTAGGAGCAGTTTTTGCTTGGCTGAGTTTTCCCTCAGGTTTCCTTTCTGAATAAGGAAAAAAAGAGATGCAGAGTTGGAAGCTCTGAGCAAAGTGAGGGAAAACTCTTCACTCCTCAGCTATGGATTGACTTTGCTGGGGTGTGCTGGGTGGGACATTTCTCCCAGATGGGAGTCTCCAGGTATTTCCCATCTCTTCCTGGGAGGCTGGGAAATGCCCATTTTCCATGCTCTGGTGCAGGGCTGGAGCCCTCTCTCTCAGGACCAGTCTGCTGATGTAATAGAATCCTCTGCAGCTCCAAAATCCCGGCTTTCCACCAGCCTACGACCTGCTTTCCTGCTCCTTCCTGCTCTCCCAACACTCGTTTCTTTTGGCTGTTGCAAAGAGAGGTGTTTGCAGGGAAGAGCAAAATCCGCTGGGGTTTGGGCTGGGGTGGGAGGATCCCTGTGCTCCTGCCGTGGGTGCTGGGCTTGTGCTGTGCCTGTGACTGAAGGGGGGTGATAAAAGGGGGGCCCAGGGGGTGTGCTGGAAGGGTTGGGGTGGGGGTGAGGGCCCTGTGGCCAGCCCTGTGGCACCCAGGTGGGCTGACAGCCACCGCTGACCCGCCCTGTCTTCCAGCGGATCCGAGCCACGGTGAACAGCCAGGAGCAGAAGAGGCTGTTGATGGACCTGGATATCTCCATGAGGACGGTGGATTGTCCCTTCACCGTCACCTTTTACGGGGCACTTTTCCGAGAGGTACGGAATGCTGGGGCTGGGCCCTGCTGCCTCTTCTCCCAGGCCCTCAATTCCCATCCCTAATGTCCATCTGGACACAGAGACTTTCTGGGCTCCTAAATCACCAGGACTCTGCTTTGGGAAAAACAACGCCCCGAATGGTAGGGAATGTGGACAGCACCTAATTCCAGCTGGAGAGGAGGGAAAAGAAAGCCCAGTGCAGTTTTACTGAATGAGTTTTAAAAGACAGGGAAGAGGCAAACAGGTCAGCAAAGGGCAGGTGCCAAAGAGCTTTGCACAGGACGGGGAAGGGAAAGAAAGAAAGGAAAACCTGCACAGGACAGGAAAGGAAAGGAAGGAAGGAAAGGATGCTTGGTTCCAGTAGGCAGATATCTGCTTGCTTTTTTCTCCAGGGAGATGTGTGGATCTGCATGGAGCTGATGGATACCTCACTGGACAAATTCTACAAACATGTCATTGACAAAGGCCTGACGATTCCCGAGGACATCCTGGGGAAAATCGCCGTCTCTGTGAGTATTAGCAGGGTGAGAGGGGAAGGGAAAGGGGGTTTTCCTTCTAATCCAAGTCCTACATGACCTGAGCTCCCTGCTCTGTTTGCACCAGGAAGAGCATGGCCCGTGGGCCAAAGCTGGCTTCCAGGATCTGATCTGAGGTGATGATATTTATTTATAAACCATAAATAACCCAAGAAGCACCTGTACATGTAATGAAGAGACGACACAGCATGAGATGTGGGGAGGGTCCTGCAGCAACTCTGCCTTCTCGTTAGGGTCCTGGAGCCCCTGGGACATCCCTGGGTACCCACCGTCACCTTGGGCTGCTGGGAGGGTGCAGGACTTGTGGGAAACCCTCCAGGCAGGTCTGCTGGGGTGAAGCCAGATGTCATTTCCTCCTCCCCAAGGTGCTGCCAGCTGTGATTGACTCTGGATTTGTTGTTTCAGATTGTAAAAGCACTAGAACATCTCCACAGTAAGCTCTCCGTGATCCACCGAGGTGAGTGCCAGGCACACAGCCCTGGCCATGCTGGGGTCTGTCTGTCTGTCTGTCTGCCCTGCTCTCAGACTGGCAAGGGCTCCCAAAACACCCCAGATAAAACGGGCCTTTGACAGCAAAAATGTTCCCCAGCATCTCATGACTTGCAGCAAAACCCAGTCAGAGGAAATGGCTGCTGGAAAGTGCCTGCTGGTCCCAGCTTTTCCCTGAGGTGGAGAAGTGAGCTCCAGCCTGGTTGTGCTGGTTGCCCCGTTTCCCTAAATCCGTGGTCTGCTTCAGCACCTCTGTGAAATTCAGCCAGGCTTCTCCTTCTGACCTTGGTGAGCTTTGGACCAGGCTTGGCCAAGGTTTCTCCCCTAGCTCTGTGCTGATGTGCAGGGAGAGGCATCTCCGTGCCAGAGTGATGCCCCTCCCAGTGATCTTCCCATCCTCATCCCCTTCCCTGAGCTTCCCTGAGCACTGGTGGAGCAGAACAGTTTGATAGCTAAAATAGCCTCAAGTGAAATCATAAACACCCTCCTTAAACCCTTCTGACATTTTCCCCTCTAGAGCATCTCAAAGATGCCATGAGCACGCTTAGAAAGAAGCAAATTTGAAGTCGCTGCTTGACACCTTTATTTTTAAAGGGTCATTTTCAATTTGTCACGAGGAGCTAAAAAAGCCCTCCCTGGAGTTTGTGAGTGCCTGGGAAGGAGCATCTGAAGCAGCAGAGTTGAGCTGGAGCAGGCAGCCACACTGGGTACATCCTGCCTTTGGCTGGAAGTTGAGTTTCTGCCCTCTGTATCATTCACAGGAGGTGGAAAATGCTGCTTGTCCTTCCATTTACTTGTTTGACTGCCATTGAAAATTGTCCTATTTCAGCATAGTAACAGATGGGTGAGGATCTCAGATACCTGAGGGTTTTGATTGCAGAGTGCTGATTAGAGAGCAGATGTTAACAAGCTGTAAACCACCCAGTTCTAATAAGCAGGACTCAAAAGCAGCTTCTGTCCTCCTTCAGATGGTGTTTCAGCCTTGTATTTAATAGATTATCACGTGGAAACAGAGAAGAGACCTGTGATTTCTGGGTGGCAGCAGGGAAAAGATTGCTCCCTTTGGAGTCACCTCTGCTGTGTTGGGACTTCATTTGGGATTATCCTCATGGAACAGTTGCCTGCTGTGCAGGAAAGCAGCTCCATGCTCTCCTGGATATCACTTCCTGGCATCTCTCTGTGCCATAATTTCCCTTTCTGATGGGGATTATAACGTGATGCAAGTGTGAACACACCAGGGATTGTGAGGCCGTGATGGGAAGCAGATAAATCTGGCAGTAATAAATAGATGAGACACTGGCCTGATTTCCATAAGGTGTGGAGCACCCACACACACCTGCTGCTGCTCACACTGCCACCAGGCCTGAGATCCTCAAAATTAGAGCCCATTTCTGAAATCTTGGTCCTCGTCTTAGTTACAGCTCCCTCCTTCCCTGCACCCCCTGCTCCCTTTCACCCTTTCCTGCCCACTCCTCGTGCTGCCTCCGTGGTTTATTCCTTATTCTGGCATGAGGCCGGATCCAGGGGGACTTTCCAGAGCTGCAGCCCCTTGCAGACATCCCACGGAGATGCCCCCAGCCCTGGGGAGCTGCTCTGGTGTCTGTGGCCATCCCATATGCAGTGGGATGTGGTGGTTACGTGCAAGGTTGCCTCCTGCTTCCCCAAATTGGAGAGGGGAGCCTGCAAGCGGAGGGGACACTGTCAGGACACGTGACAGGCCCATGGGGTTGTCACCTGAATGCGCAGCAGCCGCAGCCAGCGGGGTTTTGGCATGTCCAGGGCTCAGCCAGGGCTCTGCACGGGCTCCTTGGGTGCCCTCTGCTGATAGGAAGCTCTTCAGCTGTTTTTGGCTTGGCCCAGCCACCCACGTGTGACAGTGACTGTGGTCTGTGTTCCTTCTTGCAGATGTAAAGCCCTCTAACGTGTTGATCAATACGCAGGGGCAGGTGAAAATGTGCGATTTCGGGATTAGCGGTTACCTCGTCGACTCGGTTGCTAAAACCATGGATGCAGGATGCAAACCCTACATGGCTGTAAGTTGAGCCGTGGAGAAGCTGCGTGGGGAGCAGCCAAAGGAACCTGAGCTCGGGGCGGGGGGAAGGATCAGCCTCTGGCATGCGCCTTGGGAACTCCTTTGGGAAGATGTATCCCTGAAGTTAAGGGGCACAGTCCCCTTGGAAAGGGGCATAGAGGGAGACAGATCTTATGGGCCTCCTGGGCACAGCTTCCTGCTGCCTTCTCACCTTGCTGTGACCTTGGGAGAGGCTCTGGAATTGCTCCCTCTGGCGTGTTTGCCTTGTGGGGATGGTAGTACTGAGCATGTGGGAGCGGGCATGGCAGTGGGACCACCCCTGTTCCTCACCCACCTCTGTCTCTGTTCACAGCCTGAGAGAATTAACCCGGAGCTGAACCAGAAGGGGTACAGCGTCAAATCTGACATCTGGAGCCTGGGCATCACCATGGTAGGGTGACCCCACAGCCCTGCTGGTACCAGTTCCTTGGGAAGGTGGCGGGCTGGGAAGGGGAATACAGCTCTGGGGGGGAGCAGGGAAAGTGCTGCAGGGTTGAAGAGAAGCAGGATGGAGCTGCTGTGTCAGGTCCTTGCTGCCGCAGCTGCCAGGAGATGGCAGCATGGACTAAGGCACAGGCGTCTGGCGCCTGGAGCAGGTTGGATTCCAAGCTCAAAGGCACCCTCCCAGCACTCAGCAATTAGCAGAGTCCCCCTCAGGAGAGCAGGGATGGAGGATTGTCTCTCACGCAGTGTTTAGGGGGAATCCATCTGCTCACAACGTCAATTTACAGCAGTTACCTGGTGCACCGTTGGGCAGGTTTTAACTTCTTTCCCGAGTGATGTTGGGCATGGGGATAACAGGGAATTGGGTGTGGATCCATGTGGGTCTCCTCTGGCTGGAGGAGGTTAAGCAAGATGTTGTGGCCAGGGTGGTGAGGAAGTCATAGTGGTTTGGGTTGGAAGGGACCTTAGGGTGATTTTGTTCCACCCCCCTGCCATGGGCAGGGACACCTTCCACTAGCCCAGGTTGCTCCAAGCCCCGTCCAACCTGGCCTTGGACATTTCCAGGGATGGGGCAGCCACAGCTTCTCTGGGCAACCTGTTCCAGGGCCTCCCCACCCTCACTGGGGAGAATTTCCTCCTAGCTTCTATATCTCTTTTAGTTTAAACCTTTCTCCCTTGTGCTATCACTGTGTGCCCATGTAAAAAGTCACTCTTCCGCCTATTTGTGAGCCCCCTTTAGGCACTGAAAGGGGCTCTGTGGTCTCCCTGGAGCTTTCCCATCTCCAGACTGAACAATCCCCGATCTTTCAGCCCATCTCCACAGCAGAGGTGATCCAGCCCTCAAAACCCCAGGGTGGGCACACAGGAGTCCAAAATCTGTGGGGCGGGTGGGCCGTGGGGTGTCCAGCCCTAATCCTGAGGCGTGGGCTGTGTCTCTCCCCAGATCGAGCTGGCCATCCTACGCTTTCCCTACGACTCCTGGGGGACGCCCTTCCAGCAGCTCAAGCAGGTGGTGGAGGAGCCCTCCCCGCAGCTCCCGGCGGAGAAGTTCTCGGCGGAGTTCGTCGATTTTACCTCGCAATGGTAAAATGCCTTCCCACGGCCTCTGCCGTGCTGGGGGGAGGCTGGGGGACACACGTGCCCGTTGGCCTCCTGCTCCCCCTGTCCCCACGGGCAGCTCCTGGGGGTACAAACCTGGTTTTTGGGCAGAACATCCCCCCTCGCTGGGCCGGGCGGGGGCCTGGCAGTGTGCAGGCAGAGCAGCGGTGAAGGTGGCTGTGAGGGTCTGCCTGCCTGAGCTGGTGAGGAACAGGCTTAGTCCCTTCTGGGGGATGCACAGGAGGAAGGGCTTTAGGACACAGGGCGTCTGTGTGCACAGGCAGGTGCAGTCAGGGCGCTCCTCCAGCCTCCCTCATGTCCCCGAGGCTGGAAGGGGGGCCAGGATGTGGAATGGCCGCCTCCTCCTTCTCCCACTCCCAGGGGATGCAGCTCCGAGGGCAGAGTTTGCCCCGTGGTGGCCCCTGTCAGGCTCTGTCCCACTCCCCGAGGCCCTCCAGCTGCTGTGCCGCTTTCCACGGGGCTCGGCGCTGGAAGCAGCAGGAGAGTTTGGCTGCGGCGCAGGAGCAGGGCTGGAGCAGACGCTGCTGTCTGGAGCTGAGGGAGCTGCGCAGAGCTCAGACCCCGCAGCGCCTGGGGAGGCTCAGAGCCGCCCTCAGCCCCTGGTTCACAGAGCTGGCAGCTGCCCCACAGCTCCTGACTGCTGCTCCCTCCAGCTCCCCTGGAACCGCCGGGGAGGTGGCTGCGTTTTCCAGGCGCTGCAGTGCCACGCGCCGCCGGCCAAGTTGGCAGGTGGATGGTGGGTCTGTGTGGTGGCCAAGAAAGGACGGCACATGGACAAATACAGAAATGTGAGACTGTTCCCCCAGTGCCAGCGTCGGGGCCAGAGCCCGGCTGGCTCTGCCGTGACCCAGGAAGGGGATTTTCAGCCACTCCTGCCCTGGGACTCTCAGTGCCGGCCTTCAGATTCCTGGGAGTCATGTCCCAACATGTTTTCATGTCCCTGTGGTTCAGCTCCCCGCCTCCCCACCCCGACCTGTGCTGGGGAATACCTGCCATGCCCACACTGCTCTGTGTCTGGAGAGGTGGGAGCTGCCTCGGAAAAACCCCCCCTCCCAAAATGCCCACCCTTCTCGCAAGGCCCACGCTGAGGTTTTGGACCAGCTGCTGTTCTCCCATGATGGTTGTTATTGCCAAGCTGCCTGCTGGTGCCAGGCAGGCTGTTCCTCACTGGGTGATTTGCTCTTGCAAGCCCAGCGTCCTGCAGCTCAAGCTGTGGCTGGTTTAGGAGTTACATCCGCGGCCACTTTGGGGGAGCATGTGGCGATTCCTCTCCTTGCAAATCCTGCCCTTCAGGATCACTGAAGATCTGTCAGCGCCAAGCATTGTGGCAGGGACTCAGAACACGGAGTTTGGCTGCATATTTTACTAGTTTTGTGTTGCTGGAGTCTGAGAATTTCTTCTGACACCAAACCAGGTCGCATCCGCTCAGTTTATCGAGCCTGGCTTAGTTCTGTGTCTAATCCATCTGCTGCCCAGGGCAGTGAAGTCTGATCACCTGTATCCACTGCAGGAAGGTTCCTGGTATGTCTGAGTCAGAATCAGATCCCAATATGACTATGAATTCCTGAAAATTTACACTGATTTCAGTAACTTGTCACCAGATTTCCTGGTATTAATAACCTAGGAGGAAGGTTTTTATTCATAGAGGGTCTAAATTAAGAAAATTATACCAAATCTAGGCACACCTAACCTTGAAATTCACCTTGTCATCTTGGCTTGGGCTGCTCTGGAGCTGAGAGGATGTGACACATCCCGTGCCTTCAGTTCGGCGCTCCATTGGCACGTATCGGCCCTTTGGTTCCCCTGTCCATTCATAACATGACACTGAACACGAGCCCTCTACAAGCAGGAAATATCTATTCAGTGTGTGTCCCCTGCTTCCTCTGGGCTCCTGCAAATCCCAGCAGAGGAGCGACTTATCACCGCCGAGGTTCTCACTTTTGTTTGGCTCAGTGTGACACCTTTTCCCTGCCACTGCCGCGTACGTGTGTGAAGATCTTTTCAAGTTGCTCCAAGTGTCTTTCCCCTAAATACACTGCCAGGAAGTGAGTAGAGATTACGTCCTGTCTTTTTAAAGAGCTATTTTCTGCTGGAGGGAAACCAAAATAGCTCCCCGCTACAACCCTCCAGAGCCATCTGTTGTAGGAGAGGAGAAAAAAAAAAAAAAAAAAAAAAAAAGGATGTCCCATGGAACCGTCCCCGCTGATAACGGCATGGGGATAAACAAATAGTTGTACACGTGCTCTGCAGCCACTCAGTCACTGCTCCCAGGCAGAGGTTGGAGGCTGTGCCCATTCCCTTAGTCACTGGCCTACTGCAGGGCACCCAAAAACCCATTTGTGCCTGACCCCCAGCAACAGGCAGTGTCTTAAATGGTGTTTGTGGTGTCTCCAGGTCCTGTCTGGCCTTGAGCTCACAGCACTTGTGTACCCAGCCCTGTGTTCCTTGACCTGACTGGCCTTGGTCATGCTGGCTGAGGTGCCCTCAAGGTTTAAGTTTGCTCAGCATGGATGAGTGGCTGAACTTATTCTACAGGGACTTCAGATCTTGTTTTTTGTCATGATACAGTTTTATGGCTTAAATTGCAGACAGAATGTAACTTCTAATATTTTCTTTTTTTTTTCCCCTCCATTAAAGCTTGAAGAAGAATTCCAAAGAACGGCCAACATACCCAGAGCTTATGGTGAGTGTGGCTGCATCAAGCAGTGTGTGGGTTCAGAGCTGCAGTGGGTTACAGTGAGATGCTGAAGGCAGAGATTCCAGTAGTGATGATGATTTGGGATGCTTAGCATCACCTTTTTCATAACAGATGTGAGAATTGTGACACTTCAGGGTCCTGGGAGGGTGACTGCAAGTCGGAGATGCTCTTTGAAATCTCATTCAGGTGCTTTTCCAGTCAGGTCAAGGGAGAAAAATTGCTAAAAGCAGGTAATAGATTTGCTAGGCAAGAAGAATGAGGCTGTGAAGAATCAGTGAGGATAAAATCCTCCTCTTGGGTGTGTGTGATGGATTCAGACACCTCAGTGTGCCCTGGATGCTCCACGTGGGCTGCAGGCTGCATGGGTGCCTTAGAGAGGCGGCTTTTTGGACAGAGTAATTCCTAGATGTTGGGGACAGAGACGAGTCCGTGACTAATAATTCTGGTTATTGAATTTCATCTGCTGCTTAGAGACTTTGCTGGGAGCACGTCTAGGACAGAGGAATAATTGAGGAAGAAAAGGCCAATGAAGGCTGGGGACAGGGCAGGGCAGGGCTCCCAGGGCAGGCACTGAGGTCTTCTCAGCCACTGCTCTGGGCTGCAGCTGGCAAGAACAGCTTCTTGTGGGCAGATTTTTCTGCCAGAGCTCCACAGCTTCATGGCCTCTTTCTCCTGACTCTCTGGCATTGATCCTGGTGCTCCTAAAGGGTGGCAATAAGCAGGAGAGTTTAGGAAGTCAGTGTTTCACTGCTGTAGGCATTTAGTCCTGTTTTCACTCTAACCTGATTCACAGCTTGCTAAAAGCAGAAAGGTGCCTAACTTTGTTATTTCTGAAGATCCTGACCCAAGTGCTTGCTTGTCACTACATTCCCACCCCTGTCCAGTGCCACTGGCAAGATCTTCTGGATTAAGGGTGGAAACTGGTGCAGAATTTCCTCAGGCATTGGTGCCGTAATTCTTGGGACAAGCCATCCAGAGGATCGGTCTCTTTGTCACCTCACTCTCTCTGCTCAGAGGTGTGAAGGTGCCAGGGTTTAAGGTTCCCTGGCTGCAGGTCATGCTGGAAATCCATGTACCTCTTGCACCTGAGTTGTGAGCAATGAATAATTCCCGTGACATTTCGTGCTGGGCCCTGTAATGCAATTAGACTATATATAGCTCTGATTGACACACAGTTTGCCCAAAAACTGGTTTCAAACAAAGGGAGGCCTGAGGCTTATGACTTTTTCTTTTTAAAAAAAAAAACTTTTTTTTTTTTTTTTGATGTGTTATTGAATAAATACATATATTTATTTAAAGCAAATTTCTGAACTTTGCCAAATGGCCTTTTATCAAAAAGGTTCACCGAAGCAGCTCCGTCTGTTGCAGCATTAATTCCCACTGGCAAGCGAGTGCATTTCTATTGAATTAGGTTCTTGGATCACCTCTCTGGAGTATCTCAATGCTGTGGTATTTTATGGCTGACATGAATGTTGTGAGGTCCTGTGGTTGAGGGTTGCTGTTTTGTTGTGTTTTTTTTTTTTCTCTCTTATGGCATTAAGTTGCGGTACTGGATTGGACTTGTCATTTAGACCAAGACTGCTCCCTTGCTTTCCTGTGGAATTGAGGTTTCTCATGGAAAATGTGACTCTGTGCTATCTTGAGCATCAGGAAAACTGATATGGATGCTTAATTTCATTTTCAAACCCACTTCCCCAGGTGAAGTGGAGCGTGAAACTACTGCAGGGCCGGTGGTCTGCGCATGGCGTGGAGCACATCCCGCCTGGCACGGGGGGCTCTGTGCTCTGGCCAGGCTCAGTCACTACAGAGGGCTTGGGTTCACTGGGACATGGGGCTGGAGGTCACTGCTGCCACCCCTGTCACACCTGGGGGTGCTTCCAGGCTGTGGTAGCTCTGCTTTGGGCGTGACTTCACTGGGATGTGAAAGCAGCGGCATCACGCTGGGATGAATAACACGGCGGGTCATTTGGGTCACCTCGCCCAGAGTTACTCAGGACTTTTTGATTCCTGTGACTGTCTGACCTAGGGAGACCCTAAATTTTGCCTGGATCCTTGCCTCAACTCATTTCAGCCCTGTTTCCCACATGATTGTACTTCCTCTTCCTTACTGGTGTGTCTTTGGGTCGGTTCCCATCTCCTCAGAGCTGCCTCAATAACTTTCCACTCAAGCCCACCTTGGAAAAATCTCTTTTCTTTGCTCTTCTCACTGCCATAAACAACCATGGAAACAGCCAGTGCTCAGAGACTGAGGTGAGGGGCAGCTTGAAAAAAAAACCAAACCCCTGGAAAGCCCAAATTGTCTTTAAATACCTGTCTGGAACTGAGAGGGTCTGGATTCAAGCTGGGCTCTTCCAGCCTTGCATAGATAGAGATCACTGTGAGCCCTGCAGGGCCCTGGCTGCCTTTTGGTTCTCTCTGACACTCTCCATACAAATAAATCCATTTATCTGCCGGGACAGAGGGTGTCAAGCAGTGCTTTGGGGATTTCAGGTGGGAGTGGGTTGATCTCAGCTAATATTCTGCAGCCACCAGTACAGAATGGAGTCGCTGGTGCTGTTGGGGAGGGGCTTCTGTTGCCATCAGGGGGTGTTTGGTTGTGTTTTCCCTCCTTACGTGTATTTTTCCATTCGTGCTGAAATGTAGGCAAGATTTTCTGGCAGGATGTCTCCCCATGTTGGTCAGGATTAAGTAGTTAAACATACAAGTGTGGATGGTTTTCCAGTCGGGATGGCTTTCCTGTGCGGTGGCTGGGGTAACGTAGCCATGTCCTGCTGCAAATAGGAGCAATTCAGGGAAGAAATGAGACTCAGAAGTCACCAGAGGGTAAATACACAGATAAAGCAGGAAGCTGAGGGAAAACCCACTGCAGTCAGCCTTCCTGCAAGGTTTTCCTTGCTCCCGTTGGAGGGGGGATGCGTCACCGCTGTCTCGGGAGGAGCAGCAGAGCTCCGAGGGGCACGATGTGCTCGAGATGGAGGCACTGTTTTAACACTGAGAGCAGCCCAGCTCAGCCCTCCCAGCCAGGCCAGGGTTTAGAAGGAATCCAGGAGGGCAGCACAGCTCTGCAGCTCTCCTGGAGTGGCCCCTGGGGCTCCCCGACTTGCCTCAGCTGCAAACATGGAAAGCCCAATATTATGGTGCTAATGACAACCCCTTTCTCACTGTCTAGAGGCTTGTCTCAAAAGGTTTTTGGTTCGGTCCTCAGCGTCATGAATAATAAACTTTGCTGTTTTCTCTCTCTTTTTCTTTCCCAGCAACATCCTTTCTTCACCCTGCACGAATCCAAAGAGACAGACGTCGCCTCTTTTGTCAAGCTCATCCTGGGAGACTGAGAACTGGACTTGTAAATGAATTGCCCTTCTGTGGACTGGTGGGTGCAGGGGAGGGGCGCGTGGCAGGACTTGTCATGGAAGCACCAACAGAAAGTCGCCGTGTTTTTGTTTTGTTTTGTTTTTTTTTTATTCTGAGAAACCCCCGCCTCGCCGAAGTTTTTTAAAGGGTTCTTTGGTATCCATAGTGACATAGAACGAGCTGGTTAGTGAAATGAATTTTGATAAGGTTGGTAACCTTAAAACAAAAACAAAACACAACAACAACAAGAATTTTTTAAAAGAGTGATTTACATATTTAATGACAGTCGAAGTCCCTCTTCCCAACTTGCTCCTCATCCCCCTTCCCTTCCCCCTGAACCAGAATTTGCTTTGTCATGGTAATAGGTGCTATGGTAGTCATGAAGTTGTATGTAGATTTATATTTTGTCCCTTCCATTATTTTAATATTTATGTTAAGTGCTTGATGGAATAGATTTCTGTTTTATATGAGGATGAGTGCGTGGTGACGATGATGATGCTAAATGAGGCCACAGCAAGCAGCAGTCGCAGGGCTTTGCTGGGGACAAAGGTGTCAGAGGAAAAGAGGAAGAAGAGAAGTGTCTCTGTTGTGGAAAATATTTAATGTGCATCGTAAAAGGAGTTTATAAGCAAGACTTGCAGCCATTGGAGCTGCTCTCACAGAGTGTGAGGTGTAAGGGAGGGAGGTCCCGGTGCCCCTTCTCCGGACACTGCGCTCCGAGCCCAGCCTGGGGGGTACTGCCAGCCCCCAGCTGGAACAGCCCCTGCCCCCCGTCCCAGCGCCTCACACCGGGCAGGTTATGGGGTCTGGAGGGGGAATTGCTGGGCTGGTGTCTGGGACAAAAGCCCCAGAGGGAAGTAGGTTGTCGGATGAGTTGCACAAAGGTGAGGAGGAGGCTGCCTGGTCAGTGCCCGCCTGCCCGCGGGCCCAGCAGCGTTGCAGTGCCCGAGGCTCCCTTGGGCTGGGGATGAGCTGCTTTGGGCCTGAAAGGGAGTTCTTCTCTCCATCTCCAGATGGGACAGGATCACAGGATGCGTGGCACGACACCTGTGAAAAATGGGATACTTCAGAGTTGGTTTCTAGGGCTCTTGGCACTGTGTGGGCAGCAATCCCTCCATGCTTGCCCACGCTTCGGGAGTGCTGGTGCTCCCCAGGAGCCCGTGCTGGCACGTGGTTTGGGCTGTGTCCAGCTCCAGCTGGGAAGGCAGGAGGAGCACTGGGCTCTGGCGTGGGCTGTAGGTGTGTCCTGTGGGAATTGCAGCCTGGAAACCACGCAGGGACACAGCCCACCCCCACCAGGGGCACCTTGCTGTTGGCCGTGCCCTTGGAGAAAAGCAGCCAGCCAAGGGCAGGAGAACGGGGGCTGTTGGGGTGGGAAGGGAGACACAGATCACTCAGCCTTTGGGTCACACAGTTGCTGTCCAGAGAAAGGGGGGACCGTGCACTGTGAGGTGTTGCTGAGGCTGGAGCGAGGCTGCTCCAGGTTAGCGCTGTTTGACTGAGCCACACCCACCCAGCTGCCTCACCTGGCCACGAGCTCCTTGGCCTCCTTCTCCCAGTGCCTCGTGCCCCTCCACACGCTTCCCATCCCCATCCATCGCTTTGGCACGGCCTCTCCGAGTCAAACCCCAGCCAGAAACAAGCCTTTCTCTGCAGTATTTGTTGTGCAGGAGGTGACTCAGCCTGGGGTGCAGCTCTTGCTCTCCCAGTTTAGGCTCTCCGGTCTCTGCTGGTGAGGGCTGGGCTCCTGGAACAGTCTGAGCACATTTCGGGAAGCGATCCCTTGGAAGGGCTGATGGGGAGGGCAGAATTTAAGAGCAGGGGTTCCCCAGCGGTGGCACCTCCTGTGCTGGGGACATGCCAACACTTTGAAAGGCGCACACAGACACCGCCAGTGCCTGGGCTGCCACTGGGAAGAGATGGGAGAGCTTTGCTCACGGGGGTTTGTCTACCCTTGTGCCCCTCAGTGGGGGCTCTAAGAGGGCTTGCAGGAGTTGGGGTGCAGCTCACAGGCTCACAGACTCTGGGGAGGAGGAGGTTCCCCTCCCTCCGCCTGCTCAGCCCTCGGCCACGCTGGGCTCCTCATCCCGCCCTGTGCCGAGGGGGAACCTTTCAGGTCACATTTTGTGGCGGGTGAAACGCGAGGATGTTTTACTTCACAGTGTAATTTTAAGAGGCCTCGCATGGCTCGTAATCTGCCCTCTCATATTCCATGGTGTGTGTGTGTGTGTGTGTGTGTGTTTTCTCTCTCTCACTTTCTCAGAGTCGCAGAGCTGTTTTGATTGATTGTCCTCAGCTGCAGCTAAAAGTCCAGCCAGCCAGTTTATAGACTTGGTTCCAGCGTCAATTCTCGCTTTGAAAAACATGACATTTAAAACCACCCTTTGGTTTTCCTACATATGGATCTGATGCTTTTGTTAAAGATTGTTTTTGCCGCTTTTCTCCTGGAATATAAGTCTCATTTGGACACCGCATCTCCTTGACCTCAGAGCACCTTTATTTCAGTGCCATTGTAATTGACAGGTTGAATTTATGAGATACTGTCAAAGTTCAGTATTAATAGCAGATATTAATGTCACCAGCGTTTTCCAATAGAAAATTAATGTCAGTGTTGTCTGCAGCTAGTAACCCTCTAAAAGGATTCCTACATGCCTCCACACTGCACGCTGAGTGCTTGCTTTTATGCTTTCTGCTCTTGCAGTGCTTGGGCCCTCTAATCCCTTTGTTTTAATGACATTACAATAGGGCAGGCAACAAATCACTTCCCTTCCCTGCTCCTTCTCCATCACTTGGTTCCTTTAAAAGTCGTTTGCGTCAGCCCGGAATAAGTGTGGATCCGTGTGAGGATGAAAACAGTGATCTGAGGGATCACCATTGTGGAGGGGAGAATGCAGAGGCTGTTGGTCTGTCCCTGCATCCCTCGTGGCATGTGTGGACACAAAGCTTGGCCTGACCCAGGGATTTCTTAGAGAGAAGCCTGAGCTGGTGGCCTCGGCTCAGGGAGCAGAGCCAGAGACTTTGTGTGCTTAAAAGCTCTGCAAAAACACTGGGCTGGAAGATGAAAGTCAGATGAAAGTCAGACTCTTCTTTCTCTCTTTGAGTTGACTTGTAACCTCTGCGGAGATGAAAAGCCTTTGGTCACTGCCCACATCTTTGCTTGGCTGTAACACAAGCACAGCCTCGCCTTGGACAGATATGGTTGCTGGGACCTGAACAGCCAAGGTGTTGGGGCTTTAAGCTGTTCTTCAGAAAGCCCTTCTGTGTTCTCACAGCACAGGACTGTGGGCAGCCTGTTGGATTGCCCTGGACTGGGATTTTTAAGGACACAGTATCTCATGCCATAAACCTGAAAGAACCCAAACCCCACCAGGGAGCAGGGAGGAGAGCAGAGCTGCTGGAGCTCAGCACTGAGCTGTGACTTGGACCAGCTGTGGATGGATTCCAGCGCAGGGAGCCCTTGGCAGGGCAGGGAGGGTCTCTCTACTCTGCCACAGGTTATTGGGCTGCAGGAAAGAGGCACAGCCCATCCCTGGGGATCCCTGGGCATGATGTTCATCCTCTTCTTTCCCCCCACCATTCAGCTCTTGATGTTCCTGCAATCTCCTGAATGTTTGCCATTGCTACAGCTCCAAAGTGTCACTGGCAGGAAAGCTGTTTTCTGGGTCTCCAAGAGCCCACTGGCCCCTTAAATCTGAAAGAGGAGTCAGAGGGCATTTTCTGGTTACTGTTTTTAAACACCAGGTTCATGCTGCTGCAGTGGGTGCAATGCCCATCACTTCTGGAGTTTTTTCCAGGTGTACAAACCCTTACACAGATATCTCTGTACTGTATTTCTGTGTTTTCTCTGACTTGTGTCAGGTTTACTGGTGAGGAAGGAGGCAGCTCTGACTTGTTAAAGAGGTGGAACACTATTTCTGGAGGCAGGTGGCCTCCCCTGTGTGATGGAGGAGGCAGATGATGGGTCACTATTCAGAAAAAGCTCTCAAAAAAAGATTTGCAGTTGATCTCCCTGTTCATCAACATGTGCTGTTGGGTCAGTGCTGCTGCTCCTTGGTGGGAAGGAGCTGCCAGAGCCTTTGCCCAGGCAGGGAGCAGTGCCTGGTGCTGAGGGCAGACTCCAGCATGCACAGTCTCAGCTGGGTTTCTCCATGCTGGCTACAAACCAAGTGTGTACCTGCACATTTCCCTTCTTCCCTGGACGTTCTGGAGGAGGAAATCCTGCTGGGCCAACACAGCACTGCTTTAGTGGCTGGTCTGATGTAGTTCAGACAAGGTTCCCACCAGCTCCCTTGTTTAATAGACCTCTTTTTTTTATTAAAAACAACCCCCAAACTCCTCTCTCAGAAAAGCCAGCCAAGATGCTCTTTTTTTTTTTTTTTTTTCCTTCCTTCTCTCTTCCATCTTGTTCCTCTTAGAGGAACTCTGGGAGCCCGTCTTGGTGCTTTCACTCTTCCACATGCCAAAGATTGCTACATCCCTCTTAGTTACGCTCCTGCCAAACCAGATCTTATAGTCTTGCCTCAGAAATCATCCACTTCCCTGCTCCTTGGGGTTCCTTTTGTTGCTGTTGCTTTTTCATTGAATTTCCTCATGTTTATTGACATGTCTATTGTTGAGCTTCCTGGACACATGCAGCTCTCTTTTTCGGATACAGGGAAAGACAAATAGTTGCCTTCACTGCTCTGCCCCTGCTGTTGGGGAAATACTGTTAGTGATACGATTCCTACAGATGGGATGGGTCTCATTTTGAACTCGGAGGGTGTAAACTGGCATTGCTCCATTGGCTTGGCTGGAATAAGGCCAGTTTAGTCCAGCTGAGAATCCGTCCTTAATGTCTAAACAGTTATTACGCACTAATAAAGATTAATGATTGTAAATCCCCTCGGATTATACATAAAATGGCAAGTTTTACTCATTAATCTTTATTGCCATGTTACGGCTGTTTATGTTAGAGGAGTCGCCTCTCTCTGCTCTGAACATGCACTGAGGAGGTGGGGAGTGAGCATGGGGGAGATGGAGGGTGGACAGAGCAGACCAGATGTCCACATGTTTTACAGTCTGTGTCCTCCCCCCAGGTTCCCCGTTTCCTTGAAAGCCGTTAGCCAGCAGCACAGGATGAATCCCAGAGCTTTGTCTGCCTCGCTGGCCTCTGCCTGGGCTATAAAATCCAGATTGTTTCTGGTGAGAAGGGATCAGATCTCCTAATTAATATTTCAGCTCAGCCTTTGCTGGAGCAGATGGAGAATATGAAATTTGACATGTGCTCTGGCAGCCCAGTGCTCCACGGTGCTGGGAGAGTCTCTCTCCCGGGTTGTGGCTGAAGGAGATGCTTTCTGGGCAGCAACAGGTTGAAAGGACACTGCTCCTTCACATAACCCCACACCACAGAAAGAGTGGATTTTGTTAGTAAATAGGACCAGAAGAAGCTCATTGAATCTCAGTTTTTAGGTGTTTGCAGATGCATATAGACACAGCCAGGAGCTGGTGGTGCCAGTCGGGACACAGAGGCCCGTGTGCTGTATAAAATGATGAGGAGTCTAAAAGAGTTCTAAAAAAGCTTTAGTGGTGGATTTAATGGCATAGGGGCAAAATGAGTCCTCTGATAGGCAGCTGTGTCAATCCACCCTGCTGGGGGAAAGTCAGGAGCAGAAAGAGGGTGGAAAACAGCCACAGATTCCATCGAGTGCACAGCCTGCTGAGAGCAGCCTTTCTTTCCCCGTGTACTCCTTCAGGCTCAGATCTGGGGGCTGTGGGCTTGCTCACAAGTCCCAGGTTGCCACTGCACCCCGAACTCCAGCAAGGGAAGCAAAATCTAAAACCCAAAGGGAAACCCACAGGGGAAAAAAACCTACAAGTGAACCAAGACATGTTGCTGCTGCGTGGCCTCGTGCGTCGCTGCTTCCCCTGCTAAGCTCCGACTTAAACCATGGGAAAAGCACGGGAGAGGCCTCTGTAGCTGGGGGAGAAATGGGTAAACATTTTAAGGTGGTCTCTGACAAGCCTAATGCTGGAAATACCTAATTTACAGGCCACCAGGATGAGTGAATCCTTGAGGGGCCTGCGCAGCCGGCAGCGCCGTTCCAGCGGGAGCACTTGGGGCTGCAGGATGTTTATGACGTGGCCTCCTTTAGTGGCTCCCTGGGTTGCTCAAAAGCCCTTTGCCTCCATCGACACCTGACTCGGTCTCAGTTACCTTCATGGTTTATGTTTTACTGTCGGGGGTTTTACTGGCAGCCTCTTTTCTCGGCGGTTGGTCAGCGCGAGGGGAAGGGAAAGGGGCCTCCAGCCGGCTCAGCTGTGGGAGAGGAAGGAGCTGCCTGTGCTCTCCAGTCCCTGCTTGAGGGGAAGCCACAGGCCAGGAACTCACTGCCCTGCAGGTATCCAGCAAGAGCTTCTCCCTTCATGCTTCGCTGCTGTTCCGTTAAAAATCCCTGTGGGAAAAGCGGAGCGGCTCCGGAGCCGCGGCAGCGTCGCTCCAGGGCGGCTCGTCCCTGCCAGCAGCCGGGATGGGCCGCCTTTCCTTCCTCGAAAGGCTCTTGGTTTTCTCTAAATGATGGGGCAAGAGTCCAGCTGGGGCTGTGAGGTACCGCGAGGATAAGCTGGGAAGAGCTTGGAAGCGCCTTAAATGCTCTGGAAGTAGGGATGGAAATCTCAGAAGATCAGACGCCTTTCGGCGATTTCCAAAGCTCTATGGTTTTAGCCAGACCTGAAAACCCTTCCTAGAAGTTTTATTTCAGGGTATTTTGATCTGTTACTTTCGCTTTTGGGCTTAGCTAAATCCAGGAAACTCGGAATGGTGTAATTCTTGAATGAAGACTAAACACACCCCAAGTATTATTGAACCCGATCAGGAGAGTTTCTGTTTGGTTTATCTTACAGGAATAATTCAGGCCAGCTCAGATTCAGTCTGCTTTCACCCCAGATGATTATTATTTTTGAGAAAATCAAGAGACCAGACCATGGTCTTTCCAACAGGCTGTGACCCATCACGCCCCAAACGGTGCCAGAAGGTGGATGGAGATAAGTGCTGCGGGGAGAGGGGGCCGATGTCTGAGGGCTGGAAAGAGCAGCCTGGCTGCAGGAATGTCCATGGCCTCCAAAAACACACAAAGAGACAGTTTCCCCAGAGGTTCTGTGATGGAGGTGTCGGGGTCTGCCACGTCTTGGGTTTTTTCCCTCTAGGAAAGAACATGCAGCCATCTCGGAGTGTCCTGGAACAATATCCAAAAGCCTTCAGTGTTTCTCAGCTCAGTTGTGTGGTTTTTTTTTTTTTTTTTCAGGATGGATGCTGTAAAAAGCCAGGAAGGGCCAGGTGTCCTTGATTTACACAGCCAGAAGAGCGGGGAGATGTAGATTAAGTGCCTCGTAGGAGCCAGAAAGGTGTGTTTGAAGATGAATTACAGTCTCTGTCGTAGCTGCTCCGCCAGGATCAGATTTTCCCACGTACAGGTGCAGCTGCAGAGCTCTCTGCCCATGTTTAGCCCAGATTTAGCCATGAGTCTTGCATAAACACCCACAGCATGGACTGTGCCTTCTAGAGGGGCTTCTGGCAGGTCGGGGTTCAAAACAGAGTGTCACCAAACCCAGGATTTGAGTCCAGATGCTCCCTTTATAGTCTGTGTGTAAAGTGAATTTCCAGAGCTCGGTTTGTTTGCTCCATAATAGTGACTCGAGCAGTGTGTGCTTGGTGAGAGTTGTCCCTGGGCCAGGGGAAGCAGTCACAACATACAAAATAGTTGGGTTTTTGCATTTATTTTTTAATAGCAGTACATCGCGGGGTAGCTGCTAAATGGAGTTTCTTGTTAGCTGGAAATGAGTTGGAGTAAAACTTGTCATTTCTCGTAGTAAAAAAAAAAAAAATCCAACACAAACCAACTCTAAAAATGTCCAAAATCTTCAATTTAAGGAATTACAGTTTCATTGGCAAAGATCCATGTTAAGCATCAATATATGGAATTTCTAGAGTTTCTGTCTTAGGGTGTGAAATCTGCTTTTTCTTGAGATGGTGGGATATTTGTAACAAGGATGTTTCTACATAATTTTGGCTAGGAAAAAAACCCCAAAATATAAGCACAGTGGAAAAGCAACCGCTGCCCAGTGGTCTCTGGTATTGGAGAGGGCACAGGCAAAGCACCTGTGTGTTCTGAACATGTTAGAAAGGAGAAGACTTTCCAACCTGCTGTAATGCAAGTCCTTATTTTACTTTATTTTTGGGATTTTTTTTACAGTAACATCGTTGTTTTCTAACTGTGAAAGTCTCTGCTTTTCCTTACATGTGGAAGGCTGATTATTCTTTCTCATGTTCTTATTATTTATTATTTATCGATTTCTGGTACTATCCAAGAGGTGCTGAAGATGTCTCCCAGCCTGCCCTTGAGCCATATGGAACCCCTGTAGTATCTCCCAACAGCTGGGATGGCAGTAATGGCTAATTATTATTTTAAATTATATTTATAGCAGTTTAGATTTTTTTTTTTTTTTTTAGTGTCCTGGTTTGCTCTAGAATTGGGGATGGGGATAAGGAATCCTTAAAAAAAAAAAAAAAAGTATTTTAAATGTCTTGGAGGCTTCTGAAGAAACCTACTCACTTTAGTTTTTAGTAGGAGAAGAACCAGTTGAGAGGGGATTGACTAACACCAGGGGTCAGTTTAGCTGGTGAAATGCTCTGTGTCACATCACTAACCAAAATCACACTGGAATTTGGAGGAAACATTCATTTTCCACCTGAAAATTAAAGTCTGGTTTGTGAAGTGCTTAGTTTGTCCGAGTCTCGCACCAGGCTTTTCTCTGTTGAGTCTGCATGGAGTTAGTTTGCCTTCAGCCCTGGAGGGTGAGGTTCAGGTGGCCAGGATCTCTTCAAGACAGGGCTGGGGGACACCGAGGCACCCCCTGGCCAAGTGTCAGCTCTGGGATGGGGGACACAAATCCTACAGAAGTGACGGAGCAACCACCGAGCAGCTGCTTCTTGCTCTACAAGAGATGTCGAGGGGGAATCCCGTGTGGGTGTGACCTGGGTGAGAGAAGCAGGACTGGGGGGGCTCAAAACCAGATCTTTTTACCCCCTTTCTCCTCTCTGAAAGGTGCTCTGCCGCTTCAAAAGCCTCCCCAGCCTCTCTGATAGAGAACAGTAGAATCACAGAACCACAGAATTGTTTAGGTTGGAAAAGACCTCTAAGATCATCGAGTCCAACCATAAACTCAGCACTGCCAAGGCCACCACTAAACTGTGTCCCCAAGTGCCACATCTGCATGTCTGGGGACGGTGACTCAACCCCTTCCCCGGGCAGCCTGGACGCTGTGGTGCATCTGTTTTCAGACAGCTTGCATTGGTTTTCTGGTTTGTTTTTTCTTCCCCCTGTGTATAAGAAATGTTGGGTAGCAGAATGTGGAATTCATTAGAAGTTCATAAAGCAGGGACCTCAGAAGGATGTGGGTATAAATGCTTTTCAGGCATCCGAGGTGAACTCTAAATGGAGCTTTGGCCCTCATTTGCTTTCTGCTTTTCAAAAACCATTTATGAGAAAGTGGAGCTGTCAAAGCCATGCATGAACTTTGCCTTCTTGCAAATAACTTGTCTCAAAGTAAATTGTCAAAATGCACAAGAAACTTGTCTCAAAGTAAATCCAGTAGCTCTACAAAGCTGGAAAAGTATGTGCTTTAGAGAGCGTGTGTGTGTGTGTGTGAGTGTGTGTGGGTGTGCACGTGTTTGGGGGGGTGCAGGGAGTAACTCCCACCATTTTGGAGGTTTAAAAAAAAAACAACCACACAATGCAAGTGCTTTTTTTAAAAAAAAAAAAAAAATAAAAAGGCAACGTAAAAATATTTATTTCTTGGCAGAAGCACATCAGACCACATCTCCCATCCTCCTTTTAATTGCTCCGTGTTTGTTTTTGTTGTCTTAAGTCTTTGCTGGCCCGTTTCCTCCACAGTGCTCGTTGCTGCTTTAGAGCCTGTCACCTCACACAACCCCTCTCGCGGGGCACGGGGCACTTCACGGCTCTGGGGCTCCTCAGGAAAATCACTGGGGGTCCCATCAGTGGGAGGAACAGCAAAGGTGGTGTTAGGTGAGAAGGCATCCAGTGCATTATGGGCGATTTTCGGGTCTTAGCCTCGTGGAGGAAACTCTTTTCCTTGTGAGAATCAGAACTGCCGCATCCTAACGCAGGACCCCGCCTCGGGGAGGGTGGATTGGCCCGGAGATAGCAAACTTGGAGAGTGTTATTTAGAAGGAATGAGGTGCTGACCTCTTTGTGAGATGGCACACAGGGGGGTGTCAGTGCTGGGGAAGGTTCTCCAGGGGCTTTGCTCAGGGTTTGGAGCAGGGCAGAACCAGCACTGCCCCTGGTGGGATGTCACATCACCCCGAGCTCGTGTCCCTGTCCCCAGCCAGGTGCAATTTCATCAGTCAGATACTGCAAAGTTTAGGGTCCTCCCTGTGCTCAGAGTCCTTCAGTGGCCACTGGGCTTCACCCCCACTCCATCTGGCTCCACCTCAAACACTTCTTTTAACCTGTGTTGTCTTCATCCATCTCAGCTCCGTTCCTCGTGCTCTGAGGATGATCAGTAATAGGACTCTGACAGTAGGACCATGTGCGTAATGTTTGATAGGCTTCTACTTGAGGTTGCTGTTTCATTGAGATGCTTTTAGGATCCATTTTGTACTGGATTAAGGATATTGGAACAAATGAACTGCTATTCTTTAACCTTCACTGCCCCAGATCCTTCCTCCCCAACTTCTTCATTTAAAAAGAAATTAGATTGGAAAAATATATTTGACTTGAAAAAAAACCAAAAACACCAACAAAAACACCATCAAACCTTGCTGATGGAATAAGTTAATCATCTTTACTACACTTTGGTTTTATTTCTCAGGATATCCAAAGGTTTTTCACTGCTGCTGAGAGAGGGGACAGGACACCTTTTTGAGACTTCAACCACTGTAACCGTTTTCCAGATGTGTGTGTGTGTGTGTGCGTGTGTGTGTGTGTGTAACTCAGCACTGTGTGTGCGTGTGTTCTGCTGAATATTGTGTGCATCTACGAAATGCTTCAAACAACTGCCTGGAAGTCAAAACCAACCACCTCTTTTCCAGTCATATGTTTGCCGTGACTTTTCATAACCACACTTGAAACTAGTGGTCTTGGATGAAATATTCAAAGAGCAGGGCATCTTTATAGCAATGGTATGTCAGTCAAATTACGAGAAATGTACACAAAAATAAATAAATGAAATTTAAAAGGAACGTGCTGTCGGCCTACCTGTGTTTTTCCCAGGGGAAGTTTTTTTGGGGACACACTTGGTACTGTTTTTTTTTTTTTTTTTTTAAAGGATCATCTTACTCGTAGCAGCTTATCATCCATTACTGAGAACTCAGGAATGCTCAAGCTGCTCCGCAGGGGTAATTGTGAGCGCTGCTGCCGATGGTTTTCCTCTCCACGCTCCGGCTGGCGGGAGCAGGCGCAGCCACATCCCGTCCATCCCACATCAAAGGCTCGGCCCCGGCGCTGGCAGGGCCCTGGTGGGGCCAGAGCAGCGGCTTCCTGCCCCCCACCCCCCCCAGAAAGCGGCTTTCCAGCGTGGATAGAGGGGTCCAAGGGGCTGCAAGGGGTCACAGCCCCGTGCCCAGCATCACCTGGGGTGTGGATCTCAGGGTTGGAGGCTCAGCACCTTGCAGCGACGTGGCCGGGGAGGGTTTTGCGCAGCTGTTGGGCTGGAAAACAGATGTGGTGCTTTGCTCTGTGTTTCACCAGGTCCTGGATCTGACCCTGGATTCCACTGCCAGCCCCATCACTGTTATCTGCAATTAAGCCTCTCGTTGCTTTAAAGGTTGACTGTTTGCATTTGTTGTGGTGCAAAGCCAATGTTCACCCTTAATTTATTAACCTGGGTCAAACAGCGTTTTGCTTGAGTAAAGCATCCTGGCCTGGGTCACGCTGGAACACGGATCGCTGTTTCCCTCTTTCTCCTGTAAATAAAATTATCCTTCCATTTGTATTGGAATCGCTGAAAACAATATCCCAGCTCCCTCTGGTGATCCTGCAGTCCCAGCTAGGGTGAAAGCACTGATGTGCTGCGGACAGAAATAGCCCAGTTAACAGGACAATTTCTAGGGGCACAGGTAAGGGATCAGCTCTTATCCCTGCACGAAGCACAGTGGCCTGAGCTGAGCTGCCCTGCATCAGCAATGGGAGTGCTGGGGATACAGACATTGCCATGAAAATGTCTGAGGAGAAGGGCTGCGAGAGGCACAGACCCATTTCTGAGAATCCCGAACAAAACGGCTGCTGGAGTTCACTCTGCGCTGCGGGATGTGCGTGTGTGTCCTGCTTAAAAGGGAGAAATTAAGAGCCATACTTTTATTTTATCAAATCAAATTACCCCTCTATGTTCAGAATATTTATGCATCGGTACTTTTTTTTTTTTTTTTTTAAATTTGTTTTGTCAAGGCCTTATCTCACTGTAATCAATTCCAAATACAAACCTATTTTTATCGCTGCAGTGCAGTGGTAATTTATGAGATGTAGACGGAACGCACACGAGATGCTAAAAGCAATTTTATGGAGCCTCTTTTGTTGTCATCTACAATGCATCAGCTCTTGCCTTCAGCCTCCCATCAATTTTAAAAGCCCCAAGATGAAAAAAGAAATAAATAAAAAGGAGTAAGTACAGCGAAGCAGCTGCCAACCCCTGCAATAGTCTGAGATGCATGTGCACCTTGGGGAGGGGGTTTGATGGAACATGGCACAATAATGTGAACTGTGCTGAGCTTTGTAATGCAATTATTTGATTTGACAAAAGGGCAGATCCTGTTCCCTCTGCCTCCCTTGCCTACTATTTCATAGATGTGCAGAGAGTGAAATGGTGAAATAGTGTCCTGCATTAACACAACCAAAATGCCCTGGTGTTTCCTGCTCCACACTTGGTTACAGTTCTGGCTCTGTGGCTTTCTGGTGCTGGAAGTGCACAGAGTGATGCTGAAAGTATTGTAATAGTGACAGGACAAGGAGGAATGGTTTAAAACTGACAGAGGGCAGGGTTAGATCAGATATTGGGAAGAAATTCTTCCCTGTGAGGGTGGGGAGGCCCTGGCACAGGTTGCCCAGAGAAACTGTGGCTGTTCCATCCCTAGAAGTGTCCAAGGCCAGGTTGGATGGGGCTTGGAGCAACCTGGGCTAGTGGAAGGTGTCCCTGCCCATGGCAGGGGGTGGCACTGGATGGGCTTTCAGGTCCCTTCCAGCCCAAACCATTTTGTGATTCTATAAATCTCTGCATTGCAAAGTTTTTGAAGAATACCCACTGCACTTCGAGGTGATGTAATTACCAATGTTAAAGATACAGATGTTTAATTCCGTGTCATTTCCTTGCTGAATCCGACTAATATGAGAGAAATAGACAACTTGGCAATACTTCCAGTCTCAAAGCACATCCCATTTTAATACCCATCCACTGGTTTTAGCACGTGCATGTGAAGAGGTCTGTTTCAATATGCTTCTATTCTAGGGATTGAAAATAAGTGGCAGGACATTTAACAGATTATTAATGGCAAACATTACCAAGCCATCCTTGTTGTTTGCCTACTGCTTTCATATTGGAGGGCTTTTGGGAAATAATAAAAGAAGCCCTTTTGAAGGAATCATTACTGAGGCATTTCGCATGCAGATTACTTCAGGCTTCAGCACTGCGACTCTCGGCGAGGTCAGGAGATGAAGGCCAAGATTTGTTGATTGAGATCAGATGGCTGGTGGCGAGAAGGAATCTAGATGACTTAACTGGAGGGATTAAACTCCAGTCTTTTGGCTTCCATTTGGCTGTTTTATAAACTCGGCGGCCGGGCCGTGCTCCCCTCGGCGTGTGAGGGGAGCGGGGCGGTTTGGAGCATCAGCCAGTCCCTCCGTGTGAGCAGCCCAGATGTTCTGGGTGAGAAAGGCAAAGACAGTGGAACTGAAAGCTAAAATTAGTCCCTGAAGTGCTGGTCCACACACCTCCAGCTCGGCCTATGCTGCTGGAGCCGAGCCGGGAGCGCTGTCCAGCCCGTGTTCTGGTGGATGGGGATGCCCTTGGGCAGAGCCAGCATTCCCAACCCTGGTTCCTTGCCCTGCCCAGGTCTCTGCCATCAAAACTCAGCTGATGTCCCCATGGCTGGTGCTTCTCTGCAGTGTGAGGAACCATCTGACACGTGGGAAGGAGGATTTTGTTATCGGCAATTCCCGTTTGAAGCCTCACCCATCAGATTTATCCCCACGGGAGCAGATGGAGCTCGTTCTTCTTTCTCCCAGAGCCTAACCTTTAATTTTACAACACTGATTGAAACCAAGAGTGGAAATAAAAAGTCAGAGGCTGCTCTGTTTTCCTTCCCCTCCCTTCCATTATCTTCTTTCTTTTCCATCTATCCTCATTTCACATGCCTCTCAGATTGCGTCCCCCTGGTTTTCCAGTTATTTATTGACCCAGACCTAATTCCTTATTTCCAGAAATGTGTCATGAATCCTGCCTTTTGAGTCATTTGCTTTTTGCTTTCCAGGCTCACCTCTTTGACCACGTTTTCCTGTAAGAGATAAGGATATAGGGTTTGTGGAGTAATCTCAGCAGGACGCCTGGGTTTCATTCATGGATCTGTTGCCACTGGCTCATTGTGGAAAATTAGGAGAGTTATTTCACCTTTCAGTGCCTCACCTCAGCGTCACCATCTGTAAAACAAGGCTAATAATTGTTATCTCTTCCTTGCAGGAGAACTGGGGAGCTTTGCTAATGACCATCTGCTAAATGTTCTCAGAGCCTCACATGAACATTTCTACTGAAGTGCAAATTATTATTAGAAACCAGGGATTGTTACTGGATTGATATCAAATCATTGTCGACAGCTTCTCTGCAGGGAAAACTTAGGCACAGCCAACAAGAACAAGCTGCATGTTTTGAAGTTGTGCAGTTGATTATATTGGCTTTCATCTTCTGGTAAGAGGATCCTCTGCCATCTGAACTCTCTGATCTCTGGGAACACAATTCATCCAATCAATCTGGAGGAAAATAAACCTCCGCAGACAAAAACATAAAGTATCCACCTGAGATCATATGAAGATGGAAGACGTTAATTAATTCCCAGCCCTCAAGTCCTTAACTCTTGCAAGCCCAGCGTTCCTCTGGCCCGGCAGGCAGCGCTCAAGGGAAGGATGTAACTCATCCACGGCCCAGGCTCGGTGTTGCAGAGTCTCGTGGGCTAAATTGTAATTGGAAACACGCAAATATTTGACGGTGGAACTGGTGCCACTGAAGGGACTGTCTGGGGGATTTGACCTCGTGGTCCCACGTGGAGGTTGGAGGTGCCAGGACAGATTCCAGCTGTGGCTCCCTCCCAGCTGTTGTGGTTTAACCCCAGCTGGCAGCTCAGCCCCTCGCTCCCCCCATGGAGGGGTGGGAAGAGAACCAGGGGAAAACTTGAACAGGCTGAGATGAGTGATCAAGTTGTGAGGACCAGAGAGCTCAGACCTGGGACACCAAAACTGACAGCACACCACTGGAGAGGTTCAGAAACAGCCCCGAGGCTGCCCCCTCCAACACCATTATGTGCCATTATGGTCACTGTCTTAGTTTGGCTGGGTTTAAATAAAATAAATGTGGCTTGAAATAGCCCAGTAATTTTTTAATTAAAAAAGGATAATAACATCTTGCGTGAAAAATTTTTAAAAAATCAGTCCTCTACATTTAAAAAGGTACTCGTAAAATAATACGTGCCTTTTGGCTATTTCCTCAAATATATAACTTCGGTCACGTGGCTCTCATTAAGACACCAGAAAGTGTTGTAAACTGGCATTTATAAGCTCAACATAGGAAATTTCTCTATTTTTTTTTCTGTTGAATTTATAAACCTGCTCCAAGATTTACTGAAAGATATGAAACTTTACTTGAGGTTTTGGAAATGGAATCATTTCTGAGCAAAACAGTCTTCTTTTGGTAAAAACTCCCATCTGTTCAAATCTTGACGTGTTCTTCATGCAAATATGATTTTTTTTTTCCCCCTACAGATATTAAAAAAAACCCACCCCAAATCTGGCTAAGAACACAGTCACTAATACTTAGAATGTTAATATTTCATAACATTGTATTTTTTAAGGTAAAAGTAGTTGAAATACACGGCAGCATAAACACACACCCTCTCATCTCTGCAGAGCCAAGGAGCGCTGCTGTGGATCCCTGTGTGCATTTAACACTGAAGGCAGGGAAATTTTACTCTGAAAATAAACAAAAAACAGGGTTTTCATTGATATTAACATTTTTTTTTTTTTTTACACAGAGGTTTGAATAACACTACTCCAGGTTGTTAATAACTCATATGCCCAGGCATATCATCAGATGGAAACTTCCCTGTTTCCTCCAAGCTCACATCTCTGGACACGGATAGAGCTCTGAAATTTGAAGTAAAATGGACTTATTAACTTATACAAAGATAAAACAAGGGTTGTTGCCCATCATTCCTGAATAACTGAGGCTTTTGGAAGCAGCAGGTTGAAGAGTGTGCCTGCAAGTGTGATTTCAGCAGCTCTTTTCCAAGCAGGCTGCAGGTGGCAATACGTTTATTCCTGTTGGTGCCTCGGAGCGCGAGAGCTCTCCCTGAAATCCCCGGGATCCGAGAGGAGGATGTTGCTCTCGAAGAAGGAGTGCACCGGGAGGGAAATCTGATAAGTGTAATTGCAGGGAATGGGTCAGGAGGAGACCAAAGAGGTTTCCTTTCGGTGGGAAGGGCTCGTTTCTCAAGGCAGCTGCTGCGGTTTGTCCTGTCCGTGTTTGTGCGGCGCTGGGAGTCGGGCAGAGAAGTCACCTGAAAGAGGAACAGCATCCCCCGAGCTGGGCAGAGCTCTGGGGCACATCAGGGAATATCTTGGAAGCAGAAGAGATGAAATGAGGAGTCTTTAATTCTCTTTCCCTGAGCTCATCGTTCAGTTGTTCCCCCACGAGCACGAACCCAGACTTGCAGCTCTGCCTCCTTCCTTCAGGAAGATTAAGCAGAGTAAAACTCAGATTAATTAGGTGATGATTTATAACATCCCTAAGTGCCTTAGAGAGCCCTTACAGTGTCCATCCAGCAATCCTATCTGCCTAGGTGCTCCAGCAGGGGGTTTGCTCATAACTAAAGGCATCTGGAAGGGGTTTTTCCGCTGGGGTTTTGCTGATCACCGTATTTAATCCTGGGAGATGGTGGGGGCCACTGGGGGAGGCAACCAGGGAACACAGGAGGGGAGAAACATCCCTTTCCACGTGGAGAAATGCTTCTGGAAATGGAGCAGCTTTGCCAGGAGGGCAGGGAAAGGTGAAGTGAGGGCTCTGATGTCACCCAGGAGCTCAGGTCAGAGCTCACTTGTCTGAGCCATGTGGGGTCTGTCTCGAGATGCAAAACAAGAGGTTGTGTGAGGCTCGGGCTCAGGGGGTTCTTCACACCAGCCCTGCTGCCCGAGCAGGGAGTGGTGCTTTCTGCCTCTCCAGAAGGGCTCTGGATCTTTTAATCTCTGTTAGGTGCCTCCTCTGGAAAGTGGCCCTTGTTTGCTATGCTGCGACGAAAGGATAGTTATTAAATGGTCACAGGGAGCAATTGCTTTACAATAATATTGCAGAGCACTCCTGGTGCTTTTGCTCTGTGAGTCTAATAACAGGTTGATCAGCCCTGAATGATGCCACTGTTAATTCACCAAATGGAGCACCCACAAGAGCCAGCCCGAAAAGCCTCTTTCTGACAGGCAAGAATGGCTTGTTTCACTGAAAAAGCAACAGCATTTTAATCAAACCGTCCCTGATGAAACAGCCTGATGACACAATCTCCTCTGAATCCAGTTGCTACGCCAGAGTTGTGGCCCTGGTGCGTCACTGCACGTGCAGATATTCATGAGAGCATCCACTGCACGTGGCTGACACATCAAGTGACATGCTGGTGGCAGCTGCTGCCTGGCCAAGGAGAAGTGTCAGCCTCTCCCTGCTTTCTCCACCTCATCCTGCTCTTTTGTTTGGGTTCCCATTGCCCCTGAGTGGGGATCTGCCCTCACAGAATCACCTGGGTTGGTGGGGACCTTAAAGCTTATCCAGTTCAACCCCCTGCCATGGACAGGGACACTTTCCACTAGCCCAGGTTGCTCCAACCTGGCCTTGGACACTTCCAGGGATTGGGCAGCCACAGCTTCTCTGGGCAACCAGTGCCAGGGCCTCCCCACCCTCACAGGGAAGATTTTTTTCCTAATATCCAATCTAAACCTACTCTAGCAGTGTGAAACCATTCCCCCTTGTCCTGCCATGACGTCCTCTTGCCCTACACCCTTCTGAGCACAGAAACCTGCTCATTAACACCAAGATTTTAGTCAGGGGCTGGACCCTCGGACACACCAAGAGCCTCTGACCTCTGGGAGCTTCCAAACTGAAGAACAGGCACGGTGTTTTTGCTGGGGAAACCGGTTACAGATGGGCTGCAGTTTTCTTTCAAGGTATTTCTGTTGTTTGTGCTGACACCAGGAGGATAGAGGGGACACACCAAGGGGGGCAGCAGGACCCTCTCCCCACGTAGGTGCTGCCTCTCTGCCCCAGCCCCATCCCAGCAAAGGGCTCTGCCCACTCAGAGCCCCGAGCAGGGCAAAAGGGCAAACCCAGCAATACCTTTGGCTTATCAGTGACAGAACAAATTGATACCAGACTTTTAAGAGGGTGGGGAAACGTCTCTCCATAAAAAGAATCTAAATTTACCATCGTGTTAACAATTCTGTAAGAGTTTTTGGCAACTCTTAATGGAAATTTCAGGAGCAGATGGAAATATTTGGAAACGTATAGAACACATGAGCCTGCAACATCCATTTTTATTTTCTCATTGGGAGTGTGGAGTGGTTTCAGGTTGCCTTTAAATTTTTTTTTTTCGTTCTCTCTTCTGGATGCTAAGAAAAGCAAGAGGGGAAGCAGGCGATGATGGATATGGGCAGGAGGGTTGTTTTTTTTTTTGCTATTGCTCTCTTGATTCCCCTGTGTGGTCTGTGAGAGATTCAAGAGAAAGTGGCACCGCCACAAATAACCTGGTCCTGGGTTATTTGGGAGCTCGGAGGGCACCTGCTCGCCTGGCTCTGTGAGGCCCAACGAGCCAATTAACCTTTTCCAACTTAAATTGAGGTGGATAACCCGTGTCTGCCATCCAGTCAGCATGTGAGCTTTAATTAATGAGTGTAAAAAGGCCTCAGGGTTCTCTGATGGAAGATAATGTCCAAGTCTGCAGAATGGGTTTTACTACCCCTGATGGGCAATGCCCAAGGTCACAGCCCCCCCAGGAGAGGAAAACACACACTGAAAAGGTGGATCAAGCGTTTCCTGTCTCTGTTGCCTGCAGAGCAAGAAAAGCTTTTGCTTTTCAGGTGCTATAACCCATCCTTGAGCATGAAATTTGGTGCTGCAGGAGAGGAATAAGTAATAGTATATACACAAAAGCTGGGGGAAAAAAGCTCTTGGTTGCCAAGTTCCTGGACCTCTGCTGATCAGGAATGATCAGGAATGAAGGAATAGGATGTTTTTCCATCTCTCCTATGTCTTAGCAGCCCAAGGGCCAGCGGCTTCACTGCTGGTCTGCTCTGGTGGATCAGCCCCAGCAGGTTTTGACGTGGTGGGGGGAACTCTGTGGAAACTGAGGCGTTTTCCCAGGCATTTACATTGTCCCGCTTCCACCGGCTCCCAGCAGCTCTCGGAACATCCATCCCTAAAGCCTTTCATTAGGAGAGGCTTTGTGGGGCTGGTGGTCGAGGCCTTTGTTGTGCTTGGCCGGGGTGTGAGCGGAGCCCCGGCGCCAGCGGCGGTGCCGGCAGCGATCGCGGCCGAGGCTCCGGAGATCCAGGAGCTCCACGACGCTCCAGGCTCCGGGAAACGAGGGCACCTCTCCCCTGCAGCCTGAGGGAACGAAGCCTGGCGATGGCAGAGAGGCTTCTCTCACACCCAACCGAGCAGCAAGCGGAGAGGTCGAGTCTCAGCCCCCGCAGTGTCTCACAGCGGGATTTACAGTTCTTCTGTTCCCTGGGCCGAGCATGGGGCAATTTAGAAATGGGTGCCTTTTCTGGGCACTGTTGTCACCCCAGTGGGAGCAATCACTTTGTCCCACAGTGACAGGGGCACCGTGCAGGTCCTTCAGCAGCCCGTGGTGGGGGGACAGCCATCCCTGCTGCGCCTTTGTCCCCTCTGGTGCAGTTTAACACTTCTGGGGGGAGCACTCAGCCCATCCCTACTCTCTGCTTTCACTGCACAAGCTCTTTTTCCATAGTGGGATTAATGCAAGGGATTTGGGTTAGATTTTCTTGTGTGTTGGCTGCCATACAGGACCACATCTGCCCAGACCTGCAGAAGTCATTCAGGTCCTAAATCCTCTTTGTTGTATCACTTCCTAGTGATTTCTGTGACGAAGGAACTCTGGCCTGAAGAGCTTTGCAGGCTCGTGCCCCTGCCCAGCACTGCAGGAGGGTGACACTGGTTTGGCCCTGACACCTCTGCACTGGCCCAGAGCAGTGGGTGCTGAGCCACAGCATCTTCAGGGTGTGACTTCTCCCTGGAAATGATCCCCTTGGTACCTTATAAAACACCATTTGGAGTGAATAACTGTGGGCTCTTCCTTCCTAATTGCAGTGTGATCCCATGTGCGACATGGAAGCTGTTATGATAATTCCTTTTTTATTGACTAGTAGTGAATCATGGTATTGCAATACCTGATAAGTATGCAGAACACACTTGCGACTGCTCTGAAGCAGGTTTAAACCACATGCTCCCACAACTTCACCAGCTTTCGTCTCAAATGATAAGAAAAAAAGAACAAACAAACTCCAAACTGTTTTATTCAAAGCAGTCATCACAAATAAAAATCCATCAACTGAATTTAATAAGATTCTATGGGTAGAGAATAATATCTCCATGAAACCATTTGATTACAAACATATTATAAAACCATTCTGTCCTGTTTGCAAAACACATTTTATCTCTGAAACACTTGATGTGAAGCCACCTGAAGATAAATGTGAAACCAACCCAAATTTATTGTATTCACGAGCTCGAGGCACCCAGGTGGAACATTAATAATAAAAAGCAGTTGGGTTTTTAAAAATTAATCCTTTTTAGTCAGCTAAGGAAGGAGTGCTTGTTATTCATAATGCTGACAAATGCCTTGCCTCCACCTGTGATTTGTGCACTGACAATGACTCTTCTCTTCCTGCTGTTCGTCCTCTGAGCTACTTCACCTTTTTTTCTGGTCCTGACTGTTTTCAGCCAAGACTATTCCCATCCAGCAGAGTGGACATGAGGTGAGGGCTATGTGTGGTTAGAGCAGGGCTGGGTGAGCTCTCCTGCCCTTGGCCATCGTCACTGAGAAGATGCTGGGGTGGAAAGACACCTCTGACCTAAGGGGGAGTCCCATGAGCTGAGCTGGAGGGCCACAGGGAGGAGAGTGATGCCAAGACAGAGACCCTAAAGGGAGTTTTCACACCCTGTGGCCCACAAGAGCTGGACCAGCTCCTGATCTCTGATACCTTTGTCCTGTCTTTTGCTGAAGCCATTGCTAGAGCTGCAGCCTGTTGGATCAGGTCCCTCCAGTGCAGCTGTAGTTCTTCAGCCTTTTCCTATCTCCACCTCAGCCTTCTCCTGTCAGCATAAAAACTCAGAACTGCATTCCCCCTTTTGAGCCCTGCTGAAGGTAATTCAGCACAAAAACCCAAAATGGCAGTTTTTAAAGCTCTCCACATGTTGGGATTTTTTTTTTTTCCTTGCTGCTTCGCACAGCACGAGGCCAGCTCAGGAGCTGCTCCCTAGCCTGGCCCAAGGCAGAGGGGACAAGCCATGCTGGAAAAAAAGCAAATGAAAAAAAAAAAAACAACCAAACCCCAAACACGAATTCCCCCCTTCTGTGGAAGTGTGGAAAGCTCTGACCTGCTGGGGGGATGGATGCAGCCTGTTAAACACCCTCCAGGTAGTAGGGTAAGATGAGCCTCCCCAGGCTGGGGAAAATGATGCTGGGTGCTGAGTGTTTGACAAAAAACTGGCTCGAGTTACACCAAACCATTTCCTCATCATCAGTCAAAATTACCCTTTCCTTCCTCCTCTTCCTCTCCCTCCTGAAATACAAGAAGATGAAAAGAAGGAGGGAGGGGGACAAGAGAAAGGAAATCAGGACAGCTTAGAAAGTGCAGTTGTTTCTCCTGGAGGAGCTCAGATGACTCTGCTGTCTGCCCTGTTCATCCTGCACGGGGTTATTTGGGAAGTGCTGGGAGCTGAAACCTTCCCGAGCACTTCACATCTGGCCTTGGCAGCAAGAAACTCTGGGAACACTCTGGGGAAGAACAGGCTTGTTGCCATCATGATGGATGGTGTGTCTGATGTAAAATGGGGCAGTCTGGGAGCAGCTGGTGCTGTGGCGTGCCTGGCTGAGGATGGCACGGGGCAGGAGAGGGACCAGTCCACGAGTGAGGATGCTCCTGTGGGAGCTCCAGGGATGCTGCACAGCCTCCTGGACACACAGAACCTTCCAGGAGCCCTTTCTGCAGCCCTGCAGGAGGAGCAATTCAAATAAAACTACTCGTGGCTTTTGATCTGGCATAACTCCCTCACGTCTGAGCAGCTCATGGGCATTCTGACTAAAATCCATATTTTATTTTTTCATATTTTTTAGAGAAAGCACCTAAGAACACGCAGAGCTGCAAGAACCTGCAATTAGGGCATCTGCAGCGGGTCTGGGAGAGGCTCTTTCAGACACCCCATCCCTGGTTTGTGGTCCTCCCTGCCCAGGGCAGAGCTCTCCATGCCCTGTTTGAATCTCGGTTCAGTGCTGAGCCCCAGGAGCACCACCACGGCTTTCCTTATAAAACTCTTGCTTTATTTCCTCTTTTTTAATTTCCCTGGAGGTTGGAGAGCTTATGGACACACGCTATAGGTGCATTTTACAGGCTCTGCATCTCCCCAGCGAGCGCTGGGCTGGCGGGGGGAGCACCCCAGAGCACGCCCCAAGGGTTTTCCATTGCCCAGGATAATTCCAACTGGCACCAAGGAATTCCTTAAGACACCACAGGCAATCAGCTCTACCCGGGCACACGGGTGTGGAGGTTCAGCCAGCAAAACAAACTAGACCTACTCAGTGTTTTGGCTGTGACTTATTAAAAATGACATTAATTCAAACACTGTCTGGCAAGGGCGTAACTGAGACCAACTGGCTCGACTGGGGGTGATTCTCTAGCAGGCTGCAGAAATAAATAAAGGTGCTCTGGGATTTGCAGTGCAGCATCCCTGGCACAGGGATGAAAGCCTGACCCATGGAGAAAAGGGGATTGCAGCAGGAGATGCTCACTTCCATGTCTTGGTCCAGGAAAACGTGCAGAAGGGTTTAAGAAAACCCTCAAGCGGGCTTTTTTTTTGTTTGTTTGTTTGTTTGTGGAAAATCTGTAAGCAGATTAAAAAATTCCCTAAATTTCCTGGCTTGCTTGGTAAACCCCCTTTATTGATTGATTTATTTGTGTTTACTGTAATGATGGACAGAATCCATTCCCACTGCAGGCAGGATGCCGGTGACACACCCCAGGCAAGCTGGGGATTTTTCTTTTCCTTACTCCAGTGGATGCCTGAGCCCTTTCCTCACAAACACCAACTGGAGGAAAAGGCAAGATTCAGCTTCCCCTCTCCCTCGTGTGACAGGCTGGGCAGGGATGCCCATGGCTATTGCTAATTCATGTAAAGATCTACATGAATAACCATGGAAAATATTTGGCATCGCTCAGCCCCACATATAACACAATTAAATATATCTCACAATTATGCTTTGTCTAAAATTATAGTCCCTTAAATACCTTGCATAGCGCTCTCACAGCTGGTATATCTAAATTTAGGGATTCCCTGTGAATAGCGTGGTGGGATCACGGACTATTGTCAGAGGGGACGTGCTCAGGTCAACCTGTGGCCACCACTGATGCCATTTGCTTTTTTAAACCCCTTTGTGAACCTCCACAGCTGTTTGAAGGCAGCACCACAGTGCAGGTGTTGCACAGTCACTGGCAAGGCGCAGGGGTGGGACTGTGGCTCGTGATCATGCCAGGCTTGGGCAGCCCCATCCCACCCACCCCACCACCCCTGGGCACAGCTCTGCCCCTGCCCAGCAACCTCAGGGCAGGAAAGAGCTCTTTCAACTTCTTATTTCCCAGTGGGGCTTTATTTTTCTTTCCACCACCTCCTGACCCTGGACGTGGAAATAGCGTCCACAGAGCTGAGAAAGTTCTCAGCATCTTCTTTCCTTCCTGCAGACATCAAAAGGGGATTGTGGGCTCCATCACATCTGACATCATGGCCTGTTTTGATCCTGTAAGCTTAGGAGACATAAATCTTCTTCCTCTTTCTTTCTGTGTTTGGGTGTCGATTCTTTCCTGTGTTCTGAAGTTTCTCAGGAGAAAATGTAAACGGGTTTATAAGCTGGTTTCTGTCCACAGATTTTTTTTTTGGTGATTCTTACCATTGCTGCTAGTTGGAAAATGTACTGACAGGGTTTGGAAAGGACCAGAACAGGGTGCAGAAGGGACAGCAGGTACCTGTTTCAGTAAACCCAGTGCTGTGCTGCTGAGATGGGGAGATGCCTCCAGCAGTTTGCTAATGATGGGACTGGTGGTGCTGAGTTTTCAGGGTGGCCAGGCAGGGAAGGAAGCAGAACCAGGCTCCTGAAATCATACCTGTCATGGACATCCCTGGGATTGACTAGGGAAGCCTCACTAAGACTGGAAGTGCAGACCAAAAGAAAAAAAAAAATATCAATATTTCTAATTTTACTGCAAGCCATGAGCCTGGACACCCTGTTCCCATGGAACCTTAGAGCTGCCTAGTTTCTCTGGGTGGCTTCTTCCAACACCCCCTGGGTGATGGAGCAGAAACAATACTCTGGGGTCTTCTCAAGTTGAGAAGCATTTGGACCAAGGGCTGTTTTACTCCGTGTATTAAGTGTTTAAATTCTTAAGCCTCTACCTGGGAGCTTCTTTGCCAGGAGGATCTGCTCCTGCCCCTGCCTGAACTCACTTTGCAGACAGGACAAGGGGTGTGGACTGTGGACTACCTGGAGCTGCTCATCATCATCATCATCATCATCATCATCATCATCATCATCATCATCATCATCATGGAATCACAGAATTGTTTGGGTCGGAAAAGCTACCTAAGATCATCAAGTCCAACTATCCCCTCCTCGCTGCCAAGGCCACCACTAACCCACGTTTTTAATGAGGTACAATCAGAACACAGAAATTTAAGTGATTTACTGCCAGGAGCGTGGAAAAGGGAAGAAAAAAAAAATATATATATATATAAAAAAAGCAGGAGTGGGGGAGGGGGGAGGGAAGGTCATTCCAGTTTCTTCCTGCTTGCAACCCTCGCAGCTCTGGGATGCAGGATATGGCTGAATGGCAACCTCCACGCTGCATTTATTTTTAAGCCACTGATATCTCTCGGAGTGACCTCGCTGTGCATGAGCAACAGCAGCCAAGAAGCTGTTTTTTTCCGGCCCTTCGACGTCAGATTGCTTCCTTTGACACCTCTGAGAGCCAAAAAATGGGAAGCATTCTCTTCCCAAGGTGACTGGGTTTTATTTTTTTTCCCCCTGTGGTACCGGTGGCTGGGTCTCTCTCTCAGGCTCAGGGGGATGGGGGTGCTGGCGAGGTGTGAATGGCACTGCCCTGGGGACACGGCCCCGGGCTGAAAGCTGGAGGTCACTGCTTTAGGGCAAAGGTGCCCAAATTATCCGCTCCATGGGAAAAAAAATAAAATTGCCTTGGCTGGAACAAGAGTCGGGGCAACTTCACCTCCGTTTAAAAGACTCTGGAATGCACTTGGAGCTTTTTTTTTTCCCTTTTTTTTTTTTTTTTTTTTTTCCTTTTCAGGGCAGCTGGGGCTTTCCAGGATATCCCAGCTCACATCTCTGTAACCTGTTTACTGCAATATCAGGTTTGGTTTCTCATTCACAAATGAGTGCAAACAACTGAGAGCTGCTCCAGGCACGTGAGGCTCTGAGACACCAGGGAAAGGCTTCACCCCCCAC
>NW_020955479.1:1059834-1089834 GCF_003031625.1 Empidonax traillii
TTTTTTTTTTTTCCTTTTCAGGGCAGCTGGGGCTTTCCAGGATATCCCAGCTCACATCTCTGTAACCTGTTTACTGCAATATCAGGTTTGGTTTCTCATTCACAAATGAGTGCAAACAACTGAGAGCTGCTCCAGGCACGTGAGGCTCTGAGACACCAGGGAAAGGCTTCACCCCCCACTTTTTGAAAGCACAGATAATTTTAAGCACCCTCACATGGAAACAACACTGAAACCTCCCAGGGTTTATTTGGGACTCTGCAATGGAGCTGGGGGGGTGGGGGTGAATGAACAAGTTTATTGCTTGGTGCCTCAGTTTACCCATCCCTGAACCCCTGCTTTGCACTGAGTCCCTGACTGGTGCACCCCACGGCATCAGTGTGAGTGGGGGGATGTCTCTGGGACTGCAAACTGCAAGAGAGGGTTTTATTAAAAAAAAAAAAAGGTGAAATGGGTCCAGCTCAAGCAGCAGGTGCAGGTCCCAGATGCATCTTATTTCCTCAGAATTGGATTGCTCTCTGGGCAGCCTGGAAGGGGTGGAAGGAGATGAGCTTTAAGCTCCCCCCAATCCAAATCATTCTATGATTTCCATGAAAATCCCTTGGAACTCAATAGGAAGGGCCTGGCTGGAGAAGACCCTCCTGTGGGTAAATGACCCTGTGAAACGCTGCTCTGCACAGCTCTCCAGGCTTGCTGAGAGGCTGGAAAAAAAGGGGAAAACCCCAGGCTGGGATGTGGTGGGCTCTGCTTCGCCCCTGCCCTGCCTCCAGCACTTCAAAACCACCAGGCACAAAAACCTGCCCGAGAGAGAGAGAGAGAGAGAGATCCTTCAAAGGCGCTTCTTCCTGCGTCACTCGCCAAGGAGAGGGCACCAGGGCTCAGATAGGGATTTCTGAGCTCAGAAATGTCAGGAGGAAGCGATGGACACGGAGGAAATTCTTGCGACGGCCTCGGAGGAAGCGGGAGATGTGAAAATACACGGCGCGCTTTCCTCCCACGGGCCGCCCGCTCTGTTTTTATTATCATAAACCTGGGCCCGGAGGATGTCAGCTTGTTTATTTATTTGTTTGAATGAGGTTTCTCTCCTTGTTCAAACATTCCCATGTTGGCAGCTGCTGCGCTTCCCGGCCCGTGTCCCGGTTCCCACCTCCCCTCCCGTAACGAGGGACGTGTCAGCCCAGGCAGCGTCCTGGGCAAGTGGGAGATGCTGAAGGCGGGGAGGGAGGTGGGTGTCCTTCCCCCAGGGCAGCACAGGCTGCAGCAGGAGCCCCTGGTGGGGTGGTGACACCACCATGTCCTCGTGCACGGCACCGCAGCCTCCCCGGGCCCGCGGATTCCCTCCCTGGGAGCGTAATTAGGAATCTCCAGTTTTTTGGCCTGTCCCCTCTGAGTCGGCGTCCCCACAGGCACATCAGCACCTTCCCTGCCACCAGCAGCGTGCAGAGCAGCTCCAGCAAGCCTGTGCTGGGGGTGGATGGCACCTCTGTCCCGTTTTCTGTCAGTTTGGAGCACTGTCTAGAATAATTTCCACGGGAAAAAATCCCACTGCAGCACCGGGAGCCTCTGTGCACACCTGGCTCCTGAGGGCTTTCCAAGGGCTGCTGGTGCCCACAGAAGGTCTCATGGTGGTGGTGACCCCTTCCACCCTGAGCTCCCCCAGCTCTTGGGGCTGGTTCCCAGTGGGGTCGGAGGATGCCAGGAATCCCACACGGACCCAGAGACAGCAGCACACCCAGACCTTGCTCTCAGCACCACAGAGATGAGTTTATTTATCACCTCCCAGGCTCAGCCAGCCCAGGGCCCTTGGCTGGGGGGCTTCTCCCCTGGCCAAGGTGCCCTGGCCCCTCGTGGCAGGGGGTACCCCCGGCTGATCCCGGCCTCTCCCGCGGGTCACACCGGCAGGAAGCCGCCTCGGGAGATGCACCTGGGAGGAGAAGCACTTTGCTGGAGGAAGAAAACAGGATCTAACATATAAACAACATCCTCAATGGCTCAGCAAGTGAGTCGCTCTTTCCAGAGCCTGTTTTGGAGCCATTGTTGTGGCCCCCGTGGGCCCCCCCAGCTACAAAGTGCCATGAAACCAGGAGAGTGGGAGCCAGCAGAGCCCTGGGGATGGTGCTGTCCTGCTCCTTCTTCCAATGTGCATCCCTGGATGGACCCAGGGGAGGCAAGTGCTGCAGAGCTGGAGGATAAGGATAGTTCCTGGCTCTGCTCCAGGGTGTGTTTGTGGCTCAAATGCACGTTTGAGATGGGATTTGCACCTCCCAGGCCCTGCATGATTAGTCCAAAGCTAAGTAGGGGCTGCAAGGTCCCCATGAGCAAATGGGACAGAGCATCTCTTGGGACAAAGCAAAGGCTCTCCCAAGGAGTCACTTCCAGAGAGGTCCCTCCACAGGACTCCTCAGCATGAGGACAGATTTTTCTGGATATTGAACCTTTATTTTATGTCCAGGTGGTAGAACCTCCTCATGCTTTGTGAATGGACCATCCTTTATTCTGGCCTCCTTGGTCATGGCACTAAAGCAGGGCACTCTGCAAAGCCCCTGATTTTGACTCTTTTTTGACTGGATACAATTTTAGTTCAAAAGACACAAGCAAACAACTTATTTGTTTTTCATCACTTATTCCTTCCTTCCCTCCTGTAAAGCATGGATAACTGAGGACGAGATTCCTGGCAGACAGGGAGTCCAAATCGATCCCACTGGAGCAGCTAGGGGGGCTGAGAATATGGGGCAGGTGAAGATCCTCCTCTCCCACACCCTATCACTTCCAGCAGGTGTTATCCCAGAGTTTTTGCAGTATTTCTTCTGCCAGGTTAGGAGAGGCCCCGGGAGCTCCCTCCAGCACCACCCTGCACCCAATGCCCTGTTTTTTCCCAAGGTTTCTGTGGGGGAGCTTCTCCACATCACTCCGTGGCCCTGTGGACCATCCTTAGGCTCCTGCTAAGGGCTGAACCCACCTCCTGCCCTGTCTGTGTCCCCATCACATCCACGTCTCTCCAGGGGACTTCAGACAGAGGTTTCACATGAACCCATCCCCACTGGTCTGGACCTGTCCTCCCTCCATCCCCTGCTGAAATACTCCTTTCTTTCTGCCTGGAAATACCAACCAATGCTGATTTCTTCCACTTCTCCTCTCCCCCTTTTCCTCTCTTTCCCTTCCTTTCCCCAAACCCCTCCATGGAAGCTCTGCCTCCTCCTTGGAGCCCCCATTTCCACCCTGCCCTTGCTCTGGTGTCCCCTCTGGGCAGACCAAGGGGTCCCCCCCTGCCCCATCCCACCTTCCCACGGGATGAACCCCCAACCCCACCAGGGTTCAGCTGCTCCCAAAGGGTTAAGCTGCTCCCCAGCACAGGAAACCTGCAGCCCCCGGAGCCAGATCCCCAGGGAGGAAACATTCCCTATATTGTGGGAGAAAAGGTAAGCGAAGTGTTAACGCGGCTCCCCGAGCAGAGGTCAGCGGCGTATCCTGCTGCAAACTTCCTGAGCAACCTCGCAGGAGAAAACAACAACGCCGGGTACGGGACGGGATGGGTTTGTTTTTAACTCCCATCACCTTGGACCTACTTTCTGGCCGGGGCTGGTGGCTGCCCGCACACCGCCCTGCCTGAGCACCAGCTCCTCCTGCTGCTCGTGGGGTTTTCAGAGTTTCTCTCGTGGCAATGGATGTGTTTTTATGCCCTGGACTGGAGTTGGAGGGGGGAGGAGAAAAGAGAAGCAAAACGCACCTCTGGAGGTTTCAGTCTCTGTGAGATGCCCTGGCAGCCTGCAAAAGGGAGCACAAGTGGCTCTTGCTGCTTTTCCCAGCCCTGATCTGAGTTAAAAGTAAGGCTTTTGCAGTAGCTGATGTTCCTGCAAAGGAAAAAACCCTAACCTTTAAAGGTAGAAGATGTCCAGGATGCTCTGCCAAAAGTGATGTTTAGATAGAAGTGACTCACGAGTTTCAAAGCTGAAGTGTGATGCAACAAGTCTTATTTACATACGTGCACAGGAGCAGTGGCAGGTCATGACCAGTGTGTGAAATCCTCTCATTCAGTCCAGAATCACCGTGGGGTTTCTTAGCAAATAACGGGTGAAAAGAGGAGACTCCTCGAGTTTGAAAACCTCCTCTTTTTGAGAACATGGACCAAACACTGCACAGGGTCAGCTCAGATCTCACTTTGGGCATCTGCTCATTATTGCAGGAGAAACATCCCAGGTGGGTTTTTACAGGTGGCCAGGATGCCAAAATGTGCAACTCTATGGACACTCCAGGGTGTCTTTCTGTCCCCCCCAGCCCTGGCCTCCTGTCCTCTTGCATTTACCTTCCTTTCCCCGGGAGGTTGCTGATTCCCTGGCACAGGTTGCCCAGAGGAGCTGAGACTGCCCCATCCCTGGAAGTGTCCAAGGCCAGGTTGGATGGGGCTTGGAGCAACCTGGGCTAGTGGAAGGTGTCCCTGCCCATGGCAGGGGGGTGGAACAAGATGACTTTTAAGGTTCCTTCCAACGCAAACCATTCTGGGATTCTGCAGATCCTCATACACCTGGACCTCAGATGGAAAGCCCAAAGGTCCCAGGGCCTGGGTGGCCCTTGAAGAGGCTTAAAGAGGCTTTCAGGCTTCCCAACACTTTCTGACACACCGGTGACGTCCATGTTCAATAGATGGGACCAAACTTGAATTCCTTCTTTTTCCTTTTCCTTGGGATTCAGCCAGAGGGCCTGTCCCACAGCCACCACCCACCAGGCTCCCTGTGCTGAGGATTTCGCTTTGGAGAGTCTGACAGGAGGAGAATCCCACCCTGGAGCCCTGGGGCAGCAGAGCAGGGGGGAGCTGGGCTGGTGCTGTGATTAGTTCTGCTGCACTGGAGTCCTCTGATCCCCGGGGTGGGGACATGAAGTGCCAATTAGGATGCGGTCGGCATTGTCTCGTGTCAGTGTTTCTCATTACATTCCGCTGTCAGCAAATGCTGGTGTGAAACCAGTTTTCATCCCTCATATGGCCACCACGAGGAGGTTGGGAAATGCACTGGAGGCTTCCCCCAGGACGGATCTGTTAGCCTGGTTACCCGGAGCAGGTGCAGCATCTTCCCTTTGGGCGGTGGGAATGGACAATTTCCCGTTGGAAAGGCCCAGCCCAGAGGTCTGAGGTCTCCTCTGGTTCCCACAGGACCCACCAAATCTTTCCTGACCAGTGTACCCACTTCTTATCCGCTGGAAGTGCTGTTTACTGCCTCTTCGAGTCTCACTTCTTGTATCATTTCAGTGATGATAAAGTGCTGAGTCACAGGATCCAAGAAATACTGTGCAAAATAGCCTCGAGGGACTCCTATTTGTTGAGATGTCTGGGATGCTTCCTATTAAATAATAACAAAATGCTGCAATAATAACTTGGCAGCTCTCTGCCTCCGTCAGGCTGATGCTCAGTGTGGGTTTGCCTTCCTAAAATCCCGTTAGGCATCTCCACAAGCAGCAGGATAGGAAGGAAGGACACTTCACATCTTGACTTTTGCATGAATAAGTTCTTGTAATGAGCAGCTTGAAGAGATGGGGGAGATGAGAATCAACTCTTTGAATCATGTTACTGGCAGCAGTGTGGGTTGTTGCACACTGGATTTCCAGATAGAGCAGGGACAGGTTATGGATTCTGCACAGCCTAGTCTTGGCATTTTTAAAATTTTCATTATTTATTAAAGAAATGTGCCTGCTGGGTTTGTCAGAGCAGCTCTCCTGGCCTAGGTGGCACCACTTGTCTCTGCAAGGGGTCCCTGCACACAGGGCAGGCTCTTCAAACACTTCAGGGCTGAGAAATCTTCCCAAAATACTACAATTTTTTCCCCTGAATTCAGGATGGAGGAAGTTGAACCAGAACAAAAATCAAATACATTGCTCATCCCTTTTCAGTGAGGGCTCAAAACACATGTAAGATAACTCTATAAATAGTGGGAGGATCTCTAAACTATGGGAGAAGGAAAACTGACCCTGGATGGATTGTAGAAGTTCTTCAACCATCAGAGCAAGAGGGATTGGAGGAACCTGTAGAAGAGGCAAATCAACCAAATGTTAAAGATGGAGCTGAATCCCTTTGGAAATGTGTGTTGTTCAGTGGTGAGGAGGTTAAGGATGCAATGCCCAGCGCTTGGCTTCACAGCTGGCCCAGACACGCTTCTAAAATAAATACAGCAATTTACTCTGTCCTGAACTGGGCTGCAGTATGGTGCAGGGGAATTTACCACTGATTTAATATGATTAGTTTTTTTTTTTTTTCCCATGAGTTCGTGCCTGTCTTTTTATATTATCTGGAGGATCAGTGCGGAGTCCTGAGTCAGGAAAACAGTTTGCTTCAATCCATCCCTTTGCTTTGACTTCAGAGTGATCCATGCATGTGCTTAGCATTAAGGCTCTGCTTACAGCCTGTCCTGAATAATATGCTACAGTGTATTTTGAGAACTCATTTTTACTTTTTTATTACAATAATAACTTCTACAGTGACATGAATTCCAACACGGAGCGCTGAGAAATAACAAACCCTTCCAAATGGTTTTCCTCTTTGCACTGTTATTAGAATACATATTAGCAGAGCAGCCTATTACAAGACAAAGCACTTTCCAGAAGGTATATTTTTCTCAGCCTCATGGCAGCACAGCAGTTACTTTATAGCCCAAGATTAATTATATTACTGAGCCTGCTTCTGCAAATTGTAGTCAAATGGGTCATTAAAGGAGAGGGATAGCAGGGACCCCTGCTAGGGCAGTGCTGCTGAAGGGCCCAACTCCTGGAGGTGCTGAGCTCCTGGAGCTTAGGTTGGCTTTTCTTTCCCTATTTCCTTTTCAGATTTCATGCTGGAATTCCATGAAATGATGTGTTTGAAAAGCTGTCCTGCTGCGATTCTGACAGGATATTGCCTTGCTCCAGGAGCAGAACCACCACAGGTACTAAGCCTGGGATTATAATGAACAGCCACTCGTGGGGGATGTGGAGAGGTCTAATAATTCCCTCCGTGCTTACTGGTAATTACCATCAGAGCCCTAAATAGCACCGTCAGACACAATGCAAACCCTGCCCACGAGCCTTGGTGGGGAGATAGGAAAAGCCCCAGACTATGAGTCAGTGCAATAAAACCAGGGAGAGTGGAAAAAACCTCCAAGGACAGCGCTGGGACAACACTCTCAGGCACATGGTGGGATTATTGGGGTGTCCTGTGCAGGGCCAGGAGCTGGACTTGATGATCCTTGTGGGTCCTTTCCAACTCAGGATATTCTAAGAAATGCAGGTCCATCCTGCTTCTCCTCCAGCTGCTGGTAGGTTTGCTGTAGGATGGGGAAAGTGGTGGTTGGGGTGTGTGTGAGGAGGAAAAGGGAAGGTCCACGAAGCCAAGGCTGCTCCTCTTCCATCACTTCAGCTCTGCACCCTGACATTCACCTTGCAGGCAACTCCTGTTGATTCACAGCAGCTTTCAGGCCAAATTTGCTGTAGTCATGGTGGGGGGAAAAAAAAAAAAAGAAAAGGAAAAGAAAGAAGTAGATTTCTTTAAGTGCAAGCTAAGAGGGAAAGTCAAACATTTACTTCCAGGCTGATGTTTTATCTCACAGTTACCAGTGCTCTGACAACCTGAGCCATGTCTCCTGGGCAGGAAGGAGGTGATAAGCTCCAGCTTACTCACACTCCCCTCTCAGTGTCATCAGGGCAGAGGAATGATGACAAGATTTGCACTTAAAATTAAGCTGCAGAGAGCAAAACAAAGCTCAAACTCAGCTAATTTTATCTGTGGTTTAAAAAAGAAACAACAACCCCCAAAAAAGCCAGTAAAAAACCAAAAAAAAACCAAAAAAAAACAATGGGAGAAATGAGCAATATCTGCCAAATAGAATCACTCATATTAGTCAGGAGAGGAATAAACTTTTACATGGCCACACAGCAAAACAGATCCCTAGGTATAGTTAGAAAATCAAGATTCCTGCTTGAGCTTGAACTATTCTGCATTTCCTTGGGAAGCAGCACAGGGAGGCAACATCTCCCTGGTGGACCACCCTGGCTCCTTCAGCGTCCCTGATGCACGTTAGAGACCCTGATCCCATCAGGACCCCGTTAGTGCTGTTCCCATTCCCCGTGTCGGATGTCAGCCCATGGCTGGGCATTTTCCAGATGTCCATTTTCCACGGGGGGTTGGGGGCTGAAAGCGCTGCCACGTCGCCTCAGTCTGAATTTCACTCATTTCCATCTCAAAAGCGCCGTTCTCGAGGGAGCAGAGATCTTCCCTGCCCTTGTTGCTTTATGGATTTTGGCAGGTGCCTGCTGGTTGGACAATGGAGAGGCTTTTTGGGCCTCTCCAGAAATATTTCGTAGGTGCAACTTAAGCAAGAACGTTTGATGTGCTGGGCTGAGAGGTCACCCACGGAATGCCAGTGTTTGTCACCAGGAATTCGGGCCAAGTCCTACTCACCTCTGAAAATAACGCCTTTGAAGTCAGGAGAAACCCTCACAGGCTCCAGGGGAAACTTTTGGGCGGTAGAAAATGAAGGTAAATTTCACGCCACGACCTTTTATTCCTTCTCTTTTTTAATTTATTGTCTTACGGAAGTTTTTCCTCCCCCCTTTCCCTCCCTCCTCCTTCCCTGAATTTGACACCGGTGTTGGTCAGGCAAGAAGTCAAACGCCCAAGGATCGTTGGAAAACTGGTCGGAGAGAGTTCAAAGGGCTGGGAAATGTGATTTCTTTGCCGAATGCTGAATGTAACCTGAGTTTATGCAATTCATCCTTCAGGGGGTTGGGAAGGTGCTGAAAGCGCAGCTTTGTTTTCTGGGATAAAATTACAAAGACACTGAGAAATACAACAAATAGAGAGAAAGTCCTCAGGAAAAGTTGGCAGAACCTTTGTAAGGACGGTAACAGATGCCCCCAAAGAGGAAATTACAACATGTGGCAGCTGTGTTTTTTTGGTTAAGCAACTTTTTGTAAAAGTTCAAAGCATCTGGGGAAAGTAACTACTAACAGCGTGCGACAGATTTATGGAGCCCACACATGGCAATATTTTTGTATAAAATTAGTAAAAAACCGATTATATCCCTTGATGAAGAGATTAATTCCTACGAGTTTGCATTCTTTGAAGAGCAATCATATTTTGACTTTGTAAACTGGAAGAACTGAGTAATTTCTTGGATTAACTGATCACAAGAGTTGTAATCCATAATAAAAGTCCAGGCGAGGCTGCCAGGCTTTGTTCCTCCGAGGATTTGGGTAAATGAGTTGATTTGACATTAGCAGAATGCATCCCAGACTGCAACCCCGTGCCCTGGATCTACAGGGTGGATTCAGGAAGATGAGGCAGTTAATCAGAGCCTTCAACACATTTTTTTAATGGGGGGAAATCGTTGTTTGTGTGAGTTGCTGGATTGATGAATTTGGGAGAAAGGTTTTGCATAAATCCACGGTGCATGGCATGAGCATTGCCTGGACTTAGGTAGCCATTCTCATGTGTGATATATATATATATATAAATATATATTAGCCCCTAGAAACGTCCTGTGTAGCCATGAAAAGGACAATTTGCAGCTGTTCCCACTGCAGGTTTGTGTTTATTCTCCCTTTTTACAGCACTTTTGTGGTTTTGTGCTTTGTGTTCTGGTGAGAGCCAGAAGAGACCCTGGCCATCTGCTGCCAGATTCAGCTTTGTAAATGCTTTGTTTAGAGGTAATAAAGCCCTAAATTGAATCTCTAAATAAAAAGTTAATGTTCCTGGAGCTCGGGGAGGCTCTGGGTACCTGCAGTGGTGGCAGCAGGAGGTGTTTCCCTGGCTGGTTCCCTCCCCATCCAGCGGCTCCTGCTCCTCCAGCGCTGGCACGTGCTGCAAAGCAGATCAGGGAAATGATGCTCCTTAAAATTAAACCAAATGTTATTTTGCTGCTGGGTTCTTCTGCAGCCAGATCAATTCCCAGTCTGGTCGGTGGTGCAATCCCACGGCCAGCTGTGCTGGCACGGGAGGGAGCCTGGGACGGGGCGGTGGGAGGGCCAGCAGACACTGCTGGGGAGAGGAGAGGCCTCAGTGTCACCCCTGAGCTCTTCAGAGTGTGAAATCATGCTCTGGGTCACCACCTCCAGCAGGTTTGGCTTTCACTGTCTTTCACTTCATTCCAAGTCTGCCCCAAGTGCTTGGTGGTGACACTGGGACAGCCACGAGTAAATCGAATAAAACACTCCTGGAGCCTTTTGCATCCCCAGCAGGGACATCCCTGCAGAGAACAGCCAGCTCATCACATGCAAGATTCCCTTCAGCTCTTCTGTGAGGCTTTGGATTTTCATCCCAAAACCTTTGGCGTGCCCGCCCCGCCCTCCCAGAGCAATTAACCCTCCTGCAGATGAGCAGCACGAGGCCGGGCAAGAAACCCTGCGGTGTGTGGAGGGGTGAGGGGATGCTGAATGTGCTTTCTCACCCACTCCTCCTCCTGCTGCCCTGCCCTGCTGTGTGTTGGCCATCCCTGGTGTTTCCTGGCCATCCCTGGTGTGTGTTTTCCATCCCCAAATTTGCTGTTGGCTGGGGCCACGCTGATCCCCCCCCCCCCAAATCCATGTGCACACAGGTGCTCCCACACGGAGAGGCACTTCCAGAAGGCAAGGAGAGGCCGAGGAAGCCGCAGTCACGCGAGCTGCATGTGGTTTACGGGGCAAGTGCCAACATCTCTCACTCTCACTGTCCCAGCCTTGCTCTGAGGGCAACCTGATCTGCCTTTAATCTGCTCTGACCACAGGACAAATGGTTTAAATAAAAAACCCTGCCCGACTGAGTCACTCCAGCTCTGGCTTTTATATGGTTTACTCTGCCTGAGTAACAGAATTAATGTAAGAGAAACATTTTTGTTGTGTGGTAACTAAAGAAGAAAAAAAAAAAAAAAGACATAGAGAAATTTGGGTGGGATGTTTGTGAGTGAGGAAGAGGGAAATCGGGGAAAAGATAGGAGTCACTTTTCTTGGAACAGCAGGTAAAAGTAGCAGCAGATAAACAGCTGTCACAGAGAGGATGAGGGCTCTGGTTTAGCAGCTGGGTTATTTTCTGAGAGCAGGCAAACATCCATGGACACACTGGGCTCCTTCCCTCTACCTGGGCAAGGAGAGGCAGGGTCTGAGTGCTGATGGTTTTGCAGGAAAGAGGAGGACCAAGAGAAATGCCCTGTGGTCTTGGTGGGAAAGCTGATGCAGCTGCCTTTGCCATCAGGCTCCCCAGGGGACTGCCATGGGTGTGTGGTGGGGGGAAATAGGGGACTTTACCTCCTCCTGTGGGCAGATGGTCACGAGGATGTCACCTGGTTTGCTGGTGGGGATCTGCCAGAGCCAGTCCCTGCCCCTGCTCGGGCTGTGGTTTGCTATGAAATGTTCTGTGAGACCCTGCCCTGATTGTTCACCAGCACCTGCATCTTGTCCAGGGCTTGTTGTCACCAAACCAACCTCCCTCAGAGAGAGCTGTGCAATTAATCTTGGCCGGGGAGCCGAAGCACTTACGTCTCATCACCCTGAGCCTCGTGGGAATGTGGGAATCTGAGCTCAGCTGAGGGCTATTAAAGGATGAAGCTGAAATCCTGGCAGTGTGGCTTTCACACATCCCAAGCCAACAGTGCCCATAGGACAAGCTCTGCCTTTTTCATTCTTTGCTGTTCAGTGAGAACATCTCGAATGGTTTTTGGTGAGCTTTAGGCCGTGTAAGGTAATAACCTGCTGGTGGTGAGGAGAACAAGAAATTTCCACTTGATTTTTTTGGGGCTGTAGAAGAGTTTTCACACTGAGCAATACTCCTGCAAGGGCGGATTTGGTGTGCTGGACCAGAGCATCACTGTCCAGGGACACCTGGCTCCTTCCTGCTGCCAAGAACCTACACCTTGGAGAGATGATCTTCAAACCATCTCCTGGTCTTGCAGCTCTGGACATCCTCCCTGATTCCCTGAAAACAGAGATCAGGGTGTGAAGCCTGAGTCTTCATCACCTTTTTTTTAGGACATGTGTTTGCACAGTATTTTTAGGGTGGATTCTCTGTTGTGTTTCGTCAAAATCCTGGTGTGTCGTGTTCTGATGCCTGGCAGACCCACTTTGAAGTGGGAATGTCGGGGCTTTTACAGCAAGCAGGGCAAGAAGAAGAATGTTCCCCTTTGATGTTTATTAGTTGTGAGCATTGCTGGCCCCTTTTGGAGCTGATTCCATGCACGGTCCCCTTTAAGAATCGGAAATGCATTTCCCCAACGTTTCGTGTGTTATGAAATGCAGCATTTGGTGGGAAAGAAAGAGACAAATGGGAAAAATATGGCACTTTTTTTTTTTTTTTTTTCATTCTCTGAAAGAAGTTACAGCCAGAAAAAAAAGGGACTGTGTGTGCAAACTTGAAATGCTGAGCTGTGGCTCTCCAGTGCCTGCAGCTCTGCATCAGGAAAGAGGCTCTCCCTGATTTGAGGCCACACTTTGCAGACATGGGACACACTTATGGATATGTCTTTTGCAGCACTTTTGGGGTCATAAACAAAACAAAGTCAGCAAAGATCCCCATGTACTTCCCTTTATTGTCTTCTGGTTACGTTTTAGAAGGTGAGTCAGGGCTTATCGATACAAGAACGTAAGAAACAATGCAGTAGCAGGGTGGTAGATTTTCCCATGTGTTCATTGTCCCCGCACTTGCTGCAAAATCCATGTGATGAGGAATTAATGAGTGCACACCTGCTTTCCTTGCAGAACCTGGGGTTTATTTTTAAATGTTAAGTGGTTGCAGAGGCAAAACAACAAACTGTGCCCTGGCAGGTGGGAAGGGGGAGATGTTTGCTGAGCAAAGGGAGTGCTGCTGTTGCAGAGGCTTCGTGTGGCACCCGGAAAATTCAGGCTGACTGTGACTGTGCTGAGACTTCCTCTGAGCCTTGTGTTGTTCAGCCCTGTTCAGCAGCAATCCAGGTCTGTGAATTTGGGATACACCTCCCCAGAGAGCTAAAACAAGGTGGGTATTAATGTTTCCTTCACCTGTAAGACAGGAAACATCACCCCACGTTGCCCCAGGCGGCATTTCAGTGTTACAGAAAATGCCAATCTGCCTTGCAGGGCTTATTTTCTCCATCTATTATTTATTTCCTCACTCGCTGACTGCTCCAGTAGCCCGAGACACCGAAATCTTGCAGCCAGATTTCTAATTTGAGAAACTCTTTGCTGTTGCTACAAGATCAGACGGGCTTTGAGCAACTCCCCTTCCCTCTGCTGCTCCTCAGACCTGCTGGAAGCACATGCTCTGTGTTGCAAGATCGTGTTTACACCCGGCAAACACGCAGGGAAGTGGTCATCTGCAGAGCAGCATCGGCCAGAACCAGCAAGAGCCACACCAGAGAGTCCAAAAATAGCTGGAGGAGGGAGCAGAGGAGAAAGAGAAGTGGTGGAGACTCAGAATTTGTCAACCAGTGGGAAAAACAAGCTCGCTCTCTCTGCCTAAAGGGCTGTGTGGCAGACAGACAGATAACCCAGGCTGAGGGAGGTCATTGGCAAGGTGGTGGCAAAGCTAAAAGGTGACACTAGTACTGTTTTGGAGCAATGTTGTGGCATGTGGAACCTGGGAATGCTGTCAGCTTGCCAGGAATGAAAAAACCCACCAGGAGGGACAAGACAAAAGGCTGCGAGCAGGATCTGTCAGTTTTTGGTAAATATAAGGTTCTTCACTTAATTCTGAATTCCCCTCCGGTGCAAGGAGTGATCACACCCCTTCTTTGGGGGTGGTTTGGTTTAGGTGGTTTTTTTTTGGTTTGGCAGGTGATGGAGCAGAAAGCAAAAATTCCCCCCCCCGTTCCCCACAGATGGATTTAACAGCCCTCCTCTTACTCATGTGGAAGTGTTTGGATGGGGAGGAGCCAAATTTGTGACAGATTTCACTCCTTTCTGGCCAAACAGGGATCCTCTGCAGGGACATGAAGTTTGGGGGGTGAACAACTCTCATCAGCCATGAGACATTTGGGGGGTTTGGTGCTTTGCAGGACTGGGATGTCTGATGGGATCTACAGCCTTGATCTGGGTGGAAATCAAGAGGCACCTGCTTGGTGGGAACTTTTTTGTGTGAGTTTTACAAGGGAATACAAAAAAACACCCATTTTTTTGCTATTATTTTAGCAAGCATGCCAGGTGCCTGGCGTTTTCAGGGATGTATTTTGCACTCCTGGACAGTTTGCTTGAATTTCTCCTGCCCAAAGATGTCCTGAGGGCAGAAATGATGATGCATCCTGCCTCTGGTGCACTGTGGCATCAGAGCTGGATGCTGTAGGTGACGTCATGATGTCACTCAGCAACATGAAAATACCAGAATTCGAGGCACCAGGTTCCCATCTTCAACAACAATGCACTTGTTTTTGCAGAATTACCCTAAGTTTTAATATAAAGCAGTAAATATGGGGCCCAGTGGCAGAATAATCTCAAAACAGGATGTTCTTAAAATTTCCATCGAGTGTCAGCTGCTTTTTAATGGGTCACCAGAGGGACACCGAAGAAAGTTGCTAATTATGAGCACATCATAAAAATGTAAGCAGTGTGTCTCGGTTTTTTCATGGTGACACCTTTCTGTGGGTGCAAGAGTGGGCCTGGATTGGCTAATGAATGGAAAAATCATGGGATTTTTTTCTTGAGCAGCTCACGAAGAGGCATCTGCAGTTATAAAATCAGCCATTTCCTTTGGAAAAAGAGTGGAAATATTTGACAGAAATACCTTCAAGATTGGTTGTTTGGTTTGTGATTTTTTTTTTTTTTTTTTTAATAATCAAGATCTGCAGTTTCTGAAAAGGAAATCCTAAATCAAGATGCTTTTATTGAAAACCATTGGCACTTTCAGCATTTTATGGTGCCTGAAATCTTCATTCCGTCTTCTTTTGTTTGCTGGTTCTGCCTTTTAAAAGGATTCTGTGATTCTATGGGTGATTAAGGCAGATAAGGAGCTCCACTCCAGTTGGTGCTGGGAAATAAGAGAGAAACAGGGAAGGTGCCTCAGGAATTTCAGACCAGCAGTTTAAGCTGGTTTCTGACTTAGGTTTCTTTGTTTTTGGAGATCCAGGCTGACCTCTCTCAGGCCTGGTTTTCAGAAATGCTTGGAAAATGAAGGTGCTCGAGGTGTCCTTAAAGACACCTAAAATTACATCTTGTTGGGCACAAAACTCAAACTGTAATTCCCTCTCATTTATCAACCTGAAGGAACTCAGAATCTAGTGTGTCTTTTGTAAATTATTTAAAACTATTGTGCTTTTTTTGTTTGGTCGTTTTGGACTTGCTTTTTGTTTGTTTGGTTGGTTGGTTTTTTTTGAGGTAGAATGTATTAAAACAATTGAGAAGGAAGAAAAGAGGTTGCTGAACCACGTTCTTCCTTTCTTATCAAAGCTATGAGGGGGTTGACAACTATTTATGGAATCATTCAAAGAGATGTGGAATGTGGCAAACCCTCCCCAATCCTGGTGCAACAACACGGGGGTGGCAGCTCCTGCCAAGTGGGCTCTACCCAAAACGACTGTTCCCAAATATATTCCCCTCTCAGGATTCAGTCCCGTGGCAGCGAGGCTGCACCAGAGGAGTTCAGGGGAGAGCACTGCGAAGGGAAAACCAGACCCCGAGGTAATTCTGGATAAAAGGGATTCCCCAGAGCTGGGGGATGGCTTTGAACAGGTTGAGTCGTTAAAGGATGTCGGGGTGATTGATGAACCCACAGCTCGGGCTGCGGGGAGAGGAGCGTGTTGCTGGAGGCTGTGGGACGCAGCGCATCAGCCCGAGGCTGCCAAGGAGATGCAGGAAGTTCATAAATTACCCTGGGGCTGTGGAAACAGATCTTTTCTGCAGAGGGGCTTGGGGAGCAGCAGCATCCCTGGGTATCCCATCTCCCATCTGCATCCCATAAAGAAACGGATTCCTGCAATTAGTGCCGTGAGTTATCACGGCTCCGTCCGAGAGGACAGTGCTCTGCGCTGGGACCATTTGATGTGGAGATTGGGACAGCTGAAAGCACAGCTTCACTGGAAGCTTTCCAGTCAACACTTTTGAGGCAAAAGCTCCCTCTTGCCAGTGTGGGAGAACTCTAAGATTCGGAGCTGATTGCATTTCCAAGAAACAAAACAGGGAAACTTGGACAGGGCTGCAGAGTAGGTGCACTGGAGTTCAACCCATACAGCCTCTCCTCCTGGTTTCCAGCTCCAAGGTGTTCCAGTGAGGTGCTAAAGTGCCAGCTGGAAATCAGACAGCTCGGGAAAACAGGTCTTGGTTCGTGTTCTTTGAAGCCACAAGGCTCAACGGGAGAACGTGGCATTCATTCTCCCTACCCCTGTTCCCTGTGTGGCTCTTCCTGAGACTCAAACAAAAGGGCAAGGAGGCCACTGCAGAGTAAATGAGGCCCTTAATTTACCATAAAGGAAGGGGACTGGCTGTTAAGGTTTTATCGGATTACAATAAGGGCTCTTTGCACTCGGGAGACTGTGGTTGGATTCCCGGCACCGCTGGCAGGGCTGGAAATCATAACCACAGATTATAGTAATAACCTTCCAAATTTCCATATTCCAGCCAGGGGTGCTGCTCCCCAGCATGGTCAGGATCTGCAGCATCCTCCTGGGCAGGACCTTCAGCCAAGCCCCAGGTCCTGGGGGCATCACTGGTGGAGGTGAGGATCCAGCCTGGTACTGCCAAGACCTTTCCAGGAGCAAGGTCAAGCTGTGTTATCAGCTTAGTTATCCAGCAAGAGTTTAAAAATCAGATACCTTCTTCATTATGCCTTTAGACTGCAACTTTTCAGTTCAGGAGCCTCCTCCCTCCCAGGCCCCTCCCAGCAGAGGTGAAGCAAAGCAGATTGTGGCAAAAAAATTATCTCCTCCCTGAACAAACCTTGTTGGTGTTTTTTTTTTTTTTTTTTTTTTTTTTTTTTCCCCAGGCTTGAATTTCATTAGGGAAATAATTTTATTAATATTACACATCTTCTTTCAGCCTAGAGAGTGTGGGCATTTTGTTTGCCAGCTGCCAGAGGGAGCATGTCCAAAGCAGGGGTTTAACCCTTTAAATAATGAGCAATAGGAAGCCAAAGGTAAAGAGATGATGATTTTATTCCTCCCTGTGAGGGTGGGGAGGCCCTGGCATGGATTGCCCAGAGAAGCTGTGGTTGCCCCATCCCTGGAAGTGTCTAAGGCCAGGTTGGATGGGGCTTGGAGCAACCTGGGCTGGTGGAAGGTGTCCCTGCCCGTGGCAGAGGGTGGAATGAAATGAGCTTGAAGGTCCCTTCCAACCCAAACCCTTCCAGGATTCTATCAGTGTCCAGGAAAAATTATTCTAATTAATGGTCTCCTTGCTTGGATACACATAACAGGGATGCAGCCTCTGGAGGGAAATACCTTCTCCTGGGTCTGTATCACACATATGTAACAACATGGGAAAGCATCACATCCATAATGGGATGTGGACCAGTCCCTAAACTTGGCTTATTTCTTCCTCATTTGACTCCTGGTGTTTTGAACCCAAGCTGGATGTGTGATGGAAAATGTCCCTCTGATGGGGCTTCTCACAGGACTGTGGAAGGTGTGACCAATTTCTCCTGCATCCTCCAGGGCCAACAGAGCCTTCAGCCCTTTGTTACAAACCACACTCTGTGCAAAGCTCCAAAGTCAAATTTTCCACAGAAAGAATCCAGAAAATATTTTCTGTAGATAAAAGCATTTATTTTTGTTAGAGCTCTCTTACTTTTCTTTCTATAATATAATATATTTAATATAAAAAAAAAACTAGAGAAAATATAACAAAACCAAAAAAATTCAAAACAAAATCCAGCTCGAAAAGGAAACTCTAAACATTTTGTTCTGAAATAGTCAAAACAGAATATTTTGACATTGTCAGAATTTTTTCCCTCAGGTTCTCTTCCAAAACAAAATTCCAGAGGAAAAAAACCCCAACCAACGTTTCATTAAGCATTTCTATTTAACTTCAACCTTGCTAAATCTGAGAGAATATGTTGTTGGGTTTTTTTGTAGTAATTTTTGCAGTCAGCACTTCCACACCCAAACATGCAGAACAAATGACCAGGTATTTTGACTTGATTGGTGCTTTTCTGGCTTTGTGTATAAATAAGCTGGATGGCAATTAATCAGATTAGAAACTAAAATCAGGTTTCATTTTAATTCAGCCACTGCTGCAGCAGGAAAACAGATTTGAGTGGCTGATGAGATTAATATTAATGAGCATAATTATCTCCCCGTTTGAAGGATGGCATCTTGGTAATGTTAATGCTCTTGTTAACCAGTGAAGGTTGTGGAACAGATTTACACCTGGGTGGGGACGCAACAGAATTTATGGAAGCAACAATTAAACAAAGGTCTTGAATTTCAACATGAAAATAAACATATATATTATTTTTATTCTGTATAATAAATAAATATAAGTAAAAAATATATATATATATATGCTTTACTTATATTATATATTATTTTTTTTCCCAGTGGGGGTTTTTCCTTGAGATGTTGGTCAGCCTTTGACCTCCCTGAAGGCAGCCCTTAAAGGACTTGCAAGATCTGCAAAACTTTTCCAGGAATGGCTCCATAAGCTGCCCTTCTATTACTGCACACATTAGGGTTGAAAAGGGAGCTTTGCCAGAGGCAGGCTCACAATATTGCAAAAAAAGAAAAAAAAAATTCCACCCAATGAGCGGAGGGCTATAAGAAAAACAATATTGATGTATTTTCCCCTATTTGTGGTTTCTTTTGTCCGCAGAGTGTTTTTTGTCTCTCAGTGACGTCAAAGCAAAATTCTCCTGCAAAATGACAGCTGGAAAATAACCCTGAGAAGATATTGGATTTCCTACCTAGTAATTAACTAACTTGGGCTTAATGGAACGTATTATATATTTTTACCAAGTCTACAGAAGATTAGTAAAACAAAAGTATTATTTTTCTCCGCTTTGATTGCAGCGCTTGAGGCAAAGGCAAAGCTTAAGACTTCACAGGGAAGTGTTTTGTATTCCTGTAGTGTCCATGTGCTCAAACATGTCACAGGATCCTCACTGGAGGTGACAACAACTACACTGTGTGTCAGGAATGCGCCAGGACAGGACCATGACCATGCCTGGGGTCTGGGGACATGCATCTCATCCTTCAAAAGAGCAATTCACCTTCTTTCCAAGAGAAATTATCCCGTATTTCCTGACTCCTCCCATCACCTGTGGACAGAACCTCTGCTGGTTGTTTCACTCTGAGATTCCCAAAAACAGGCAGAGGGGAAAATGTTCCTCAGCCAGAGCTGGGAGCCTTTGACAAGCCCTTCTCCCACATTTAAGTGGGAAGCTCTTCTGGTCACCAGAGCTCAGTGATTGATTCAGATCACTTTGGATCCTTATTTCTGTCAAACGGGCACATTCTCAAGTACAGTGCTTTATTAAGCATTGCTGTCCATGTCTTTGTGAAGGAGAAAACCCCCCTGGTTTTCACAGAACTCCCCTTGTCTTTAAGACTTGCAGGAGGAAAAATGCAAATTTCAGCGTGTGTACCCTCAGAAGGAGCAGGTTGTACTGAGGTTGTTTAGGACAAACTCAAACAACAAAGGATGTTTTTCCTCCCTCTGTAAAACAGCTCTTTCATGCCTTTATGCCACTGGGAATGGGTGAGAACTGAGACTCAAAGCTGAATTCTGAAAGCTTTGTCTGGGCTCTCTTCTGTGTTTCAGTGGCTGCTGCAATGGGCCTTGGCACGGCCCCTTCCCAGCCCCACCAGGAAAGAGTGAGTGAAGAAACCCATCAGGCTTGTGAAATTTGATTATTTACGTTTTTAATTGCAGAGTAACTTAAATGCCAGTCATTCATCGCTTCAGTGGGGCTGAAAGGGCTGGGGGGGGCAATACAGTCAACCCAACCTCTCTGAAACTCCAGATCCCCTCGTAGGGAACATCCCCCTGGAGCCACAGAGCACGGTACCCACCTGGCTTGGGTGACCTAAAATGTCTTTCTGATCTAATTTCGGGTATAACCTATTTCTCACTCTTCCTCCTATTTGTCCACGTGGACCCACAATCACCATGGGAAAAATTAACTTCCCATTCCTTGTGCATCTTCCCAGGTTTAGTGGAAACATCCTCCAAAACGAGACTTTGCCATCCTTTGTTCCGGGCTCCTCAAAACAGGCTTTTGGTTTCTTGAACAAGATTTAAGTTTCCCAGGGAGATGCTTTTTCGTGATTCCAGTGGAGGACCAATGTGTTTTAATAAAATTCAATGAAGTGTACATATATGTCAGGGAAGATTTAATGCTGATGGTGGCGTTTTGCTTTGGAGATTCAATTATCCCTGGGTGGAAAAGACGTGAATGTTTCTGAGCACAAGAATGAAAAGGGAAAAAGGAGAGGAAAAAAAAAAAAAATCAGCTTTATCCAGCCAAAGTGGAAATCAGGTGAATGAATGAGATGATGTTTTAGCCACTGGAAAGACTGTACATGTGTTCTGCACCACAGAGGGACCTTCCTGTCTGACAGGCAGTGGTGTTTTGAGGTCTGTGAAACAAGTGTTGCTCACACAGCAGAAAAAGCAGATGTTCACCCTGTCAGAAACTGGAGCTGACATTCTCTCCTAGAGTTTGAAAACCTCCTGCCTTTGAAACCACAGAGCAAACACTGGAACAGGATGAGCTCAGATCTCACTTTGGGCATCTGCTCATTGCTGCAGGGGAAGTGTCCCAGGTGGGTTTTTATGCATGGTCGGGATGCCAACATGTGCAGCCCCATGGACACAGCAGGTGGGAAACTCCAGGGTCTCTACTTGTCCCCCTCATCCTTATCCTTCTGTCCCCTTGCATTTGCCTTCCCTTCTTTCCCCTTCCCTGTGAGGGTGGTGATGCCCTGGCACAGGCTGCCCAGAGAAGCTGTGGCTGCTCCATCCCTGGAAGTGTCCAAGGCCAGGTTGGACGGGGCTTGGAGCAACCTGGGCTGGTGGAAGGTGTCCCTGCCCATGGCAGGAGGTGTTTGGATGAGATGGAATGAGATGAGCTTTAAAATCCTTTCTAACCCAAACCATTCTGGGATTCTGTGATGTAACACAATACTGGTGAGCTCTGCCTGTTGCCTCTGCATCTGGAAAAGGGAGGTTTCCTCTCCCCAGGTGCTGAGTGACACCTCCTTTCCAGTCAACCTGGAAAATGTACGCTCAGATTTCAAGGGAGAGGAAATATTAAGTGTTTTCTCCTCAAGCTTGGCATTATCTCTTCAGCAGGCAGGGCCTCTCTCTCCCTCTCTACAATAATTTCCCATTGTGTTCAGTCAAACTTTATCTTCGCCCCTGCTTTGCCCATTCTGATAATAACGGTGTGGTGTTCAGAGCGTGGCTTCGAGAGTGATTCATTCCCTCAGTACCCTTGATTGGGGCTTTACAGGACTTCAAAGGCAGGCAGCAATTTGGCTTTTTAACACGTTAGAGATAACAGTTCTTTTGCATTGGGATGAACTCATTATGGGCTGTAGGACCAGGACACGATTATTTGCAGACAACTTTTCTGCTGATAGCAGAGGGAGAGATGAGGCAGAGTAATAGGTTGGGCAAGAACTCATTAAGTGTTGAGGCAGAACAATAGGCTCTTCCAGCCTTTAACTCCTTAGATTCGTCTGGATCTTTCAATCTCAGCATCCTCCAGCCACTGGAGACTAAAACAACAATGGACTGAATGCAAGCAAGAAAGCCAGGCAATTATTTCACTTCAGTAAAAATTTAATGGATTTCTGGGGGTGGGAGGCAGATAATGGTGCAGGGACTAAAGTGGGTCGCTGAGGTCCTGACGTAGGAGACCAAAATGTGAGTGAGGAACTGCTCCCCTTTGGAGGCTGGCAATGATTTTATCCCAAAATCCCAACACCGACACTCTTTTGGCCACGTTTCCTCCTGTTAGTGTGCAGATTCTGGGTGGGTCTCCACTCAGGGAAGGTGAGATGATGAAGACCTGCACACACACTCTACAGCCCTCCGAGTCTTGAATAATCAGTTAACAGTTCTCTGCTCTACAGAAAATGAAATTCTCAGCCGAATCCTGAATCCCTGCACTGGGAACCCTCAGGCCTAGACAGAGATCTTGAGGAGGGGCACACTTACAGCAGAGGTGTTTGAGGGGTGGCTTTGACCTGGGAATCACCCCCATTCTTCCCCTGGGATGGAGGAGCAGCAGGGATGATGATGCTCCAAGAGGCAGCAGCACATCCCTGCTCCCCACAGCCTCAGCTGCAGGTTGCACACACACACACACCAGGCAAAGACGGGGATTTTTTTGGTCTCTGTTGTTTCTTGCAGGTGAATTCCTCAGCCATCTGCAGAAAATTTTCCCTTCGTGGCCAGGAACACATGGCCCAAGGGTTGGTGGGGGTGGGGGGTTTAACTCCCCCCTCCCTCCCCTGGGCTGAACAAAGCCCTTGATTGAGAGATCAACTCTGGGCTTTGCAAGAAGGGAGAGCTCGGTGTGTGTGTGTGTGAGTGTGTATTTTTCTTTTCTTTCCATCATACTAATGAAATTTGCAGACACGGAGAGGAAACTGAGAGTTATTTATAGGAGTGAGAGGAATGTGAGGCCTAATTGTGCTTAGTCTATTGCTAAGTATGTAATCTGTTTGCTATTACCCTTTGCAGCCCTGCACACAGGTTCTGGGGTTCGCTTCAGTGGAGCACAGGCCTCTGATGGGCTAAAAATATCAGGTGGAGGTGCCTGCAAGGTTTAAGAACAAGTGAGACAAGGAGGGAGGAGTGTTATTACCCAACTAGGTTGGGTAATTTTGGATTTTTTTTTTTTATTAATATATATTTTTTTTCCTAATTATCTTTTCACAGTTCAATGGTTTCTGTGTCCCTATCCATGATGTGCTGAGGGTACCTGGAGCTGCTGGTGTTTCCATGGGGTGGAAAGTGTGTGCAGGTTGAAAGTTTAGGAGCAGTGGCTTTGCCCTCACCTCCTTTGCCTCCTTTACACTGATGCCATCTGGGAAAGGCTGATGCTAACAGGCTGAAATGCTCTGTGGAAACACTGAATCGGTGAATCTTTGCACCTTTGCAGGCTGGATTTTTACACAGAGCCCTCTCCAGCTCATCCCTAGTCCTGGGACAGCCCCAGTGCATCCTTCCCACTGGATAAGGAGCAAAGCTCCTACCCAAAGGCATATCCCTGCATGTTCTCTGCTCTTTCCAGACCAGCTGAGGCAGTGGGAGCAGGGCCAGGGGTACAGGGGACTCCTCCACGGGGCAGCAGCTCTGTCAAAGCTCAGCCCAGAGCAGGGGACCTGTGCTGCTGAGCTAAATCATTCCTCATGGAAAAAGAAGCAAAGTCAGGCATGCAACCTGATACAACTGCTAATGTCTACCAGGCAAACGTGGAGCACTCCACCAGCTCTGGAGGGAGCTGCTTTTTGCTGCTTATCACTGGAATATTCTGTTCCTTTAGCTCTTGAGAGGCTCTCAAGGATCCTGTCACCTCTCCTGGGTCAAGGTTTCTCGCTGTTTCAGACAAGCACTTTTCCTGGGATGTTTTGCAAAATGCCATAGTGACTCACTCCTGTCACTCCTCTTTGCTGGGATAACAACACTGAAGGGAAAAAACAAGTGATATTTACTCCCAGTGTCCAAAATTGGCTTTGCCACTGCGAGCAGAATTTAGAAAGACAGAAATAGAGGAGTGATTATGGAGTGCATTGCAATTAAGAGACAGCCCTTAAGATCCTCCTCCTCCTCCTCCTTCCAGCTGAAGCCAGAGGAGGACTGGCTCCATCCAGGCTGGCTGCCCTGCCTGGGATGTAAAGCTGCTAGAAAGTTGGGAGGGATGCAGGATGCTGCTCACAACTGGGCTCACAACCCAGCCTGCCCCCTCCCCAAAGGATTCAGGGCCTGAGGATTGGCAGCAAACCCAAGGCAGGGATCAAGGACTGCAAGGCAGCCTCTTTGCTCTGTGGCTGGTGAGCCCTCCAACCTGCCAGCTCACACCCAGCTGTGAGACCACCCCCTGCCACATTTCTTGCAAGCAAATACAAAAGAAGAAGGAAAAATGCTCAATATTTTGGTATACTCAAATACAGAGGCAGGTGACATTTCGGGCTGAATCGCTGAGGGATGTCCCCTGTCCATCTCCATGGGAATAATCCAACCCTTCCCCAGCTTGCTCCCATCTCCCTTTCAGGCCCTGCTCCTAACTCTCAAATTAGTGGACTTTATTCAGTGGGAGATGGAAGACCTGTCCTGGTTTCCATGTTTCTGCCAGGCCACCAAGGTAACACTGATTTAGCCTGTGGCATCTGTAGGGTGAAGAGGAAATGCCAGGCAGGTTATCTCAGCAGGGCCCCCGGGCCCTCCTCCGTTGCCAGTAAGTCATGGGTTGCCAGTTGGCCGCTGGCCAGTCCTTTGGCCACTGACCAACTGTCTGACACACATTTCTTCCCTGCTTTCCTCCTGGACCTGGTGGGAGCAGTATTTTGCAGGAGCAATTAGTTTATTCCTGGGGTAAACAGTAGAAATTGGAAGGTAATTGCAGCGAGGGCTTTGCTTCCTGTCCCAGTGTGAATAACCTGCTGGGTGCCAACTGGATGTCAGCCCTCCAAGTGTGAGGCCAACTGGCAGCTGCCCTGGGTTTGGCCCTCCCAGGGTTTGCAGATGGATGTTGGAAGGTGTGGGAATGGGGATCCCATCGGTCCATCCGTGCCCGAGGAGAGGGGCAGCACTAGGGCTGCAGGAGGGGATGCTGGAGGCAGAACAGAGGCATGGACAAGGTGAGGACTGTGCTGGGAGGTGCCTGGAGACCCAGTCCCACTGCTTTCTTCTCCTTCCCGTCCTCAGTAATGGATGTTTTCCCTCCTCACAGCCCTGCTGGGCCCTCACACACATTAGCTGGTCAGATCCCTGCAGGATGTTGTTTTATCCCCTGTTTTGTACCCAGACCTCCTTCACCTCCTCCCATTCTGCAGTGGGACCTGTCCATTAGCACAGCTGGCTGTGGGCACACATTTGGCTGGGATGAGGCTGCTCATGGCCTCAGAATCCCCCTGTGTTCCCAGAGCATCTCTCTCAAAACCATTTCCCTGCCTGTGATTTGCTCCATTCCGTGGTGTCACTACACAAACACAGAGCACATGGGTACCTGGGCTGACCTTTCTTCGCAATCAAGCCTGACATGTTTCCCATCCTTATTTCTCTTTGTTTTTCTCCTCTAGTTATCCTCCTCTTTGTCAGCAATCTGCTGCCAGAATGGAGCATAATGCAGTAAAATATCTTCCTTAGAGGAGCTATCAAACAATCCAAACCCTTTTCCACCACAAGCCTGATTATCTCACTTTTTTCCCTCATTTCAATTGATCACATGGATCCTTAGATCAATTTTCTGCCTTTTTCTTTGATGTTACAATATTTTCTCTCAAGGTCTCCTTTATTATCTCACTGTCACCCATCCTACACGGACCAAGCTGCAAACCAAGCAGGGATGTCCATGTTGTCCATCCAGAATCCTGGGCAAGTGGAATCTCAGCTACCACGACCCGTATCTCTGGCCAAAACAGAGCTGCTCCAGCAGCAAAAGCAATTTCCATTTTCCCAGCACACTCTGCTTTGCAATCTCCTAATTCCTCTGGCCCTTGCTCACAGAATCAGCAAGTGAATCAGCAAGTTAAAAAGGTAATAACTGCAGCAGACACCTGCAGCAACATCTTTACCTTGTAGAAACAACACCTTAAATTAGGTTTCAGTTGCACATGTCAAAAAAAAAAGGGACAAGTTTAGAAATCAGAAATTCAGTCTGGGCAGTGTGCTCTGTATACCCTGTGCTCACTTGGCTCAGTGATGAGGAACAGCCAGCAAGAGGCTTTTGCTTTGCTTCATTTTTTATTTTCTATTTTTCTGCAATCAGGAAATTATAAATCAAATCCTTTCAGTTGTCTTCTGCTGCTAACAAAGGCTCTGCAGTGCCAGGTCGGTGTGCCTGTGTAATTATTTGGAGCATTGTTTGGATGCTTGTGTGACGTCAAAGGGTGTGATTGCCTGACTGAAAGTCTTGGCCAGGTGATGGTTGTTCACAGCTACAGACGTGCAGGCTTTGAACTCGTGGCTGCAGTCTCCTCCAGCATCCTTCCTATTAATTAGCCTTCAGGAATTAATAATTCAAAAGTCTTTCCTTCTGCTCCAGTGTTCTGACAACAGCGAGCGTAGCTGTGCTATTGTAGATAACAATAATAAAATATTCATAATTTAATATTCCCCCTTCTCTCCCAGCAAGTGAGGCAGAGGCAGCCCGGTCTCTCAGCATCTGCTTTAAAACTCAGCTCCTGCTACAGCCTGGCCAACATCCTTGTTGGTGGTGCCACCATGCAGGGACAAACCATTTCCCTCTCATTTCTATCCACTGGTGTCAGAGGGACTGCTGGCACTACTGCATGATAAATATGAATTAGGATAAATGCAGAATCGGGTCTTTGTTTTCTTCCTGATCCCTTTGTGTTCTGGTTTTGCCACATTCACACCAAAAGGTGCAAATCCCACCCACAGCTGAAGGGAAGTGGGATATAGGGAGTCACTGTAATTGCCAAACTAGAGAAGAATCTCCTGTAAATCTGTCAGAAGATGGACATCTGGGTACAGTAATGCAATCCAAAAACTTCCATTAAAACAACAACAACAACAACAAAAACCAATGTGGCCAACGTGAGGTCAGGAAGGTTGAGCTGAGAGGATGCTTTGCTGTCCCTGAATCCACTGCAGGGCTCAGGAAGAGCTTTGAGGCAAAATCCCCCATTGCTTTGAGTCTCCTTTGGCTGGTCAGGGAGAAATGTTAAATTTCCATGTGTTGTTCTGCCCACAGTGGATGCCAACTATGAATATTCTTAATATACTGGCAACATGGAAGGGGAAAAAAAAAAAAAAAGCTCTTTGTTTAGAAAGTATCAAAATAAAAAGTGTCTCTTTGTTTAAGATGAGACACCTAAACCGTAATCAACAACTTTACTTTCCTTGAGTCAGAAACCATGAATCATCCTGTGAAATCAGATCACATTCAAGATTAGTTTCTCATGGTATTGCTGAGGAATTTCAGATATTTCCATTGGGAAAAGAGTTATTTCTTTAACAATCCCAAGGTTAGTTTGTTCAGTACTAATTTTTTCTTGTGTAATGAGGGTTACCTAAAGGTAAGGACTGTTGAGATCTAAAAGTGGAATGGAAAAAAAAAGTGAGATTAGGACAAGATTTAGAGGCCAAAGTTAAGTGGAGACACAAATTAGATATTTCAACCTGGCAGCAAGTTCATAAAAAACTTTTGACTATCTTGTTAAATACTACACAGAAATACATCAAGTCACTGATAGAAGCTTTCTCCTGCCAGCTGCAAGTAAAGCAATAGAAATATCTATTTGAATTGAGGTTTCACAAGTTTTCTCTATTATCATGAGGATAATGAGTGTCAGGGCAGGCTCAGGGTGGATCTCAGGGAAAGGTTCTTCCCCCAGAGGGTGGTTGGCACTGAACAGGCTCCCCAGGGCAGTGGGCACAGCCCCAAGGCTGCCAGAGCTGCAGGAGGGTTTGGACAACGCTCCCAGGGACAGGGTGGGATTGTTGGGGTGTCTGTGCAGGGCCAGGAGTTGGATTGATGGTCCTTGTGAGTCCCTCCCAACTGAGGATATTCCCTGATTCCGTGTCTCTATTAGTTGTCCATTATCTATTTTCTCTGTCACACATCAGCAAGGACAAGCACCCCCAACTCCTCCTGCTTTCACACCTTCAACAACCTCGTGGAGGTGGGAAAAAGCTGTGCCAGCCCCAACCCCATGGGCAGAGCCATTGCAGAGATCATCTGCACTCTGCCCATGTCAGCAGGGAATGGCAGGAGCATCCAGGGGGTGATTCATGCCCAGATGGGCTGAATCACCCTCTGACAGCAGCCAGCTCCCACCACCAGTGACTCCAGAGGACTTGCAGTCAGCTTTAAATAGATGTTTAACCTTAAATTGATTAACTTGCGTAAAATTAATCCCATCCTGTGGGATTTTCTATCTCAGACCCATTAACTGTGTTCTACTACTACCATTCCTGCTCTCTTTGGTAATATCCTTGGAGTCATGACGTACATTTAGGCAAAATCTTGCCTGCTGCTTGGGCAATGGTGGGAATTACCTCAAGTGTGGGGTTTTTTTTTTGGTTCAATCAAGCCTTCAACCAATGTCACTGAATCAGCAGAGCTGAGCAACAGCAGAAAGCAGAAATCTTGATGCAGAGGGTGCATAATGCATGGAAGTGAAAAGTATCATGCTATTTTCACCTCCTGCTTTTCAAAGGAATAGGAGGAGAGAGAGAGGGAGAAGGCGCTCGCTGAAAACCCTCAGTTAGGTTTTTAATAAAGTGGATTTCTCCCCCACTTTTCTCCCCTCCTTTCCCTTCACATAGTGAGAAACTTCCCAAGGTTGCCAATGGCACTAAAACAGCCCGTCCACTTTCAGAATTTCAGTCACCTCTTAAACACTTAGAGGCTGAATTGAGTGAAAACCCGTTTTCAGAAGAGTTTCCAAGGAAGTAGAAAGTTTCCACACCCTGAATCTTGCACTCAAAGAAATGGAAACTGGCTGGTTGCTGCCAGCAGTCTGAATTGTTGTATCACAGGCTGCTGAGTGCTTTCTTCTGTCGTGAAAAACACGAACATGCTCGGGGTGCTCTGCTAAAAAGGCACAAATACCCTTTGAGAGGCATAGCTGAGCTTGTGAATTATTCTTTCCTTGCATTTTCTTGGCATAATGCTCCTTCTTAGCTGCCTTGATAGCAAATAAATTCTGATGAAATCGCACAGCTTGTGTTTTGCAGAACTCAAGCGTTGCAATCACGGCGACCGCTCTGGAGGAAAAGAGGGAGGAGGAACGTGCCTTGTACCAGAGACACCTGGAGGAGAAAATCTGTAGCCCCAACTGTTGGGGGGGAGTGACTAACCAGGGATCACGTGCTGCGTGACCTTTCGCTGATCTCACCCATTCTTGGTTTGAAATGGACTTCACAACCAAAAATAGGTGGTCAGCAGGACAAGGAGCTGAGCCTCTGCACTGGAGATCACACCTTTGGAGGGTCTTAATTTGAAGTACAAGTGGGGATTGAATTTGTGGCATTTTGGGGGTGCTGAACTTCTCCGCTTCCCAGTGAGGAGGGCAGGATTTGTGGCCAACTTTTGCTCATTCCTTCCCGTGGCAGCACCCAGCTGGGGCACCGGTGGTGAAGAATGTGGAGGATTGACTGCACAACTGGCTGAGCTTGCCAGCTCTGGGCAGGTTTTATTATCTACTGGATCTCTTCTCCCAGCTTTCAGCTCACAGGGGGTTGAGTAACAAACACTGGCAGAAGTCACTGATACTGCTGGAGGTTTGGGGTGAAAGGGCTCTGAAGAGCTCAGATGGAAAAAAAGTCCACCCAGAGATGAAGACTTGCCCATACCAAAAGGAACTTCATAACAAGAAAAATTTAGAGTTTAAAAAGCCTTTCCTTGCTGTATTTGTGCAAGAAGATTTATTGCTTACAATATTCCACTTAATGGCTGCTTTAGTGCAACGGTGAGTGTAATAAAGCAAAAGGCAATATTGGATTTTAAAATTCACCCTCATTCAGTGCTTAAAGTCAATGGAAAAACTCTTCCTGGGCTTAGGGGTTTTGGGTGGGACATTATGTGGTTCCCACTGTTCGACCCTGGTGGATGATATTACTTTTACTCAGTGAAATGCAACTATATTCATCAACCCATTCAATCTCTCTGTCAATGGCTTTATTTGATTTCAGATCAGAGTAGAGCATAAATAATAACAAAGCTGTCTAAGATTTGAGAATGAAGTTGCTTGGGGTGCTGGTTAAAATACTGGATAAACTACTCAATGATATTTTGGGATTCCTCTGTGCTAAACACCAATATTTGTTGCCAGTATCAGGCTTAGTCTTGTTATCATTCTGGTACAGCACAGTAAAGCTGAATTAAATTATTGTAATTAAATTGTTGTTATGTAAAAGCTGATTGCTTTGCACTGCTCTTAATATTATACAATAGAAAGCAGTTATTATATAAAGCAA
>NW_020955479.1:1091366-1100967 GCF_003031625.1 Empidonax traillii
TGGATGGATGGATGGATGGATGGATGGGTGGATGGATGGATGGATGGATGGATGGATGGATGGATGGGTGGATGGATGGATGGATAGATGGATGGATGGATGGGTGGATGGATGGATGGATGGATGGGTGGATGGGTGAGCTGCAGGACCTTCCCCCCATGTTCATCACACAGGGCCAATCATGGCTTCAACGGGAGGTCTGACCTGCCCAGTAAATATGATGGCTGTGATTTAAATCCCCTTAAGAAGGCAAAAAAAAAAAAAAAAAAAAAAAAAAAAAAAAAAAAAAAAAAAAAAAAAAAAAAAAAAAAAAAAAAAAGAAATAAGATGAAAGCACTTGTAAGGCGCTGTAAGCCTTGTGTTTCCAAGCATTAAAAATGGAGATGACAACACTCGCTCGTTTAACTGGGATGTAGTTATCGTTGTTAAATTATATGTCTGCATTGAAAAAAAAAAGCTCTATATGTGCTGTTATCTTCTCCCCATTATAAGGCAAACTGTCACTCTGGTAATTACAGCTGTGCCTCCCTTTTCAACGGGCTCAGCACACTTCACTTCTTATTAGCACCGAGAAACTCAGAACGAAAGGTGCTGTTGAATTGGAAAATATTATTATTACAGTAAAAGTCGCAAGGAATTGGATTTGTGCAAAAGTACAAAGCAAAACACACTGAGATGATTCATTATGCATCACATGGAGAAAGACGTAATGTTGTTAATGTGGGAGAACAGATGTGTCTATGTATTTTAAGGACCTCTTTTTCTTTTCTCTGGTGAAAAGTTGTTTTTTTTAAATGAAAAAAAAAGGGAAAAAGAAAAAAAAAAAAAGAAGGAAAGCCAACCTGATCTTGATTACTGGTACTATTCAGACAGTTCGCTGGGAAATGAAAGCAGTCACTGCCATTGCCATTAATCTCATTTTATGTTAGTTTGGCTTTTACTGCAGAAAGTAAAAACTCGTGGGTTTTCTTTCCTGCCCGGTCCCATATGTGAGTGGAAGCAAAGCTGACAGGCGAGTCCTTGACATCACCTCACACAGGCTGAGGCTGGGAGCTCTAGAGCAGCAAGGGCCCAGATGTGATTTCCTCACTTTATTCAAATTAATTGGGCTTTCATTAAAAAGGCAGCGCTTTGGTTTGGTTTGGTTTAAAGGGACGTGGCCAGGGGTGATGGTCCCCCTGTTATCTCTGGGGTTTTTGTGGCACAGTGGTTCTGATGGGTGTGTGAGGCAAAGTTCACTTGTTTTTTTTTCCATTCTGTCAGACCTCAGGCATTCCGTGCAGGGACCCAAAAGGCGCTGGTGAGTTTGGAGAGCTGTGTGGAACAACACCCTGGGATCCCACCCCTGCCTGCACTCCCACCTTACCCACAAGGAGCTCATCACTGCCCAGGGGTAAATGCTCCATCCCAAGGCACTGACCCCCCTGTGCAGTGGCTCCATAATGCACACACGACATATTTCAATCTCCTTTATTGCACAAAGCAGAGGGAGACAGATCTATAGAATTTATAAGAGTAATTAAAATTATGTGGTACATTTATAGAGGAGATGCTCCTTAGGAATCCTGGAGGATTTACTTGAAATGCACAGGACTTTTTCTGTCTGCATCACACGAGGAACTGCCTCCTCTATTTCCTGGGATAAGGAGCAGTGTGGCTCATTGCCCATCTGCTTTTAGCATCCAGTAAATTACAAAAATTCAATAAGCCTCAGTCAATGCTGAGCAGGAATTGGGTGAAGAAGCCATTGGGGTAGAAGGGATCTGGTTCAGGAAATGATTTAGGGGAGCAAAAGCAATTGCAGAGCCTGACCTTCTAAAGGAAAAACATTGGGAAATACTAAACATCCTCTTCAAGTGAGAAACCTCACATGGCACTGCTTGGCAACCTCATGATTGCCACCATTAGACACTATCTTAAAAGCCCCCAAAGACTCGCTTGGTCTCAGCCACTGTTGGAAGTGATGACTTTTTAATGGCAACCAGCACACCAGAAAAATTCCTCAGGCCTGAACCATGTTCTGGAGACAGACACAGCCCTGGGGAGGAGCTGCCTGCCCTCCCACTGCTCAAATACTGAGGTTAATTGGGGGAGTGGAGAGCTCTGAGTTACCACTGTGATGCAAAGACATCTACGTGCTTGGGTTTATTGTTTGGTTTCAGATCCCTGTAAACACACCAGGGCAAGGTTTAGCTGTTTCTAATCACCTGAAACTGGTGGACACATTTTATTGTTTGGCAGCAAGTTTATCTTCTGTCCTGTAACTGAACCCGAAACAAGAATCCCACTTCAGTTTGTTTGCTCACTTGGTAGTGCAGATAGAAATGGGAGGATGCTGTAAATGAAAAGTCTATTTAGGCCACATAATCTCCTTCATTAAGTATCAGTGATGCTGGATAAGGCTCACTTGGGGACCTATTAATGGAAACACATCTGCTGCGTTCATAATAATAAAAGACTGGCTATAAAGTGATTAATTGCTGTTAACAGAAGCAGGTCCTGCTGCGGGAAGGCAAATATGTGGCACATTTGGATGTGCACAGAAGGCTCTGCTCGGATGAGCAGGGCTCTTGCTAAGCTCAGTTTGCAGCCCTGCAAGGACAGCTCAAGGGGCTGGGCTGGGTCAAGTCAGGCCACCTCTGGTTTACAATCCCACCTCCCCCTGAGTCTCCCAAGGTAAGAGATAACTGGAAAAGAAGCCCCGCTGCCCTTTTTGCTGATTCAAATGCGTTTTATTAGCAGTGCTTGTATTACAGTAGTCGCAAGAGACCCTAATCAAAGTGGGGCCCTCCTGTGTTAGACACTGTCCAGATCCATAATATAAACCAGCTCTTCCTTTTAAGAACTTAAAGGCTTGCAGATAACCAGAGCATGGGAAGGGAAAACCAGGCACAGACACGACCTGCCTGAAGTTTTAGAGAACAACTGAAATCTCGTAGGTCCCAGTTGAGGTTTATGGGACTGTACCTTCTTTATGATGTCTGAGATCCTCAGCAGTGAGACAGGAGCACGTGGCCTTCAGAGGAGCTTGTGGTGCCTGCAGAGGGTCTGGGGGAGCCTTGGCTTTGGCACAGAGGGGCCAAGAAACTCGGGAGAGAAGAAAACTTCAACGGAAAGATGCTGAGGGTGCTTGGACAGAGAGCTCAGAAACATTCCCAGCTCCCAGCCACTTTTATAAGCAGGCATGTCAGACCCTTTCAGAGGGATAGAAAGTATGAGACAGAATGGCAGGAGGAGAGGGCTCGTTTCCAGCAGTGCACTCACACATTGATTAGAGCCCAGATGAAGATAAAAAGGCTGGAGATCCAATGCACAGTCTGGGATTGTGTGTTTCTGTGGAAGATCTAATGTATTCATGCTGTCAGGTCACATACATTAGACCTAGAAACCTGAGGTTTTCTTTCTTCTTTTTTTTTTTTTTTTTTTTTACCCCCTTTTTTGGAAGCACTTGGAGCAAATATATTGAATGAGACATTTGCAAGCATGGAGCCCATTAATAACACAAGGCCAAAGCAGAGCTGCAGCTCCTTCATCCTGCTCTGGGGAGCCAAGGAAATTAAACTCCTATACGTTTCTTTTCTGCACTGGGGAAATCAAAGCCAAACCATGAGATGGGGCTGATTGGAGACAGGTGAAATGTCTGTTTGTTTTTAAAGCTTAACAGCTCTCGTTCTGATAGTCCCCGGGTTTTCCAAGTGCATTGTGCAGATTCCCAGAGGAGAGGTGGCTGGGAGAGAAGAAAACCAGCCTGAGGACCGTCTGAGAACCAGGAACTTTTCAGATGCCAAAGAACAAAAGGCTTTGCAGCAAAGGCTCCCTGCTGACAGCTGGTGGAGGTGCCCATGCTGTACTTACTGTATTCCTCCGCAGTGTTCCTACTGTATTCCTCACACTATAGATTTGTGTGCCAATAAAATTTTCCGTGTGCCTAATAGAATGAGAAAACAGTAAACCAGATAGTAATAACAATGACATGATGCACACGATACACTGTGTAGATAAGATGGACTCGTGTCCATGTGGGTGTTTTATTGCTGCAGGTAACTCACATCTCATCCAAGGTGCACACACAGTCCCCAGCACTGATCCTTCTCCAGGCAACCACTCCAAATCTCCATGCAGATGTCCATTAGTGGAGTATTAAGTGGGCAGACACACATCAAAATGGCTTTGTCACGAATCTGATGTTCTCATCTAAATAGATACAAACGGTTTGTTTCATAACTGCTTCCTCCAGTCAACCTCCTGTGATATCCCAGACTTGCTAACGCTCTTTTTTATTGCTGCCATCTGATTGTATAACTCTCCACTGATAGCAGCTCTTCATATTGCATCGATTAGGAGGAGAACAGGAAAATGAACAAAATGTACTCATTCTGTTTATAGTTTGAGCTATAATTTTGTGGCCCTCCTTGGACGCCTCAACAGAAGAATCAGATGCACTTTTCTCCATGTTTGGCAACGGGCTGATGATTTGGCTGGGAGCTGTGTCCAAGTTTACTCAGCTCTTGCTCTCTCACAAATGGCTTTTTTTTGGGACACGAGGAGGTGGACGGGGCTCCCAGTGTGACTATTGGGACACGGCAGGAGCTTCTATCAAGCAGAGAATTTCCAAGGAGGAAAGGCTGCTCATCAGCCCTTGATAACCCCCCACTGCTCTGGAGTGGGGTGTGAAGGCTCAGACAGGACACACGAGGGAGGTGGATGATGATGATGATGATGATGATGATGGACTTGGCAGAGTCCATCTCTTTGCCCTCCTAGTTTGGAGCACAGGGTTGTGTATTCAGGGTAAATGGTGGGGGGGGGTCACTGCCTGGTTCTATTGACAAAACCTCCCTCCCCATCTCAGCCTGCTGCAAACATTGCCTGTTCTTCATTTGAAGGGCTGACATGGCCAGTTGACTCATTTTCAGCTGTGAAAAAGCTATTTTCTTCCTTTGATGTACTTTGGTCAATTCAGTGGTGAATGACTCAAGATTACAGTGGCCTGATTAAATTAGAAGTTCAAGGTAGCGTGAATTTGACCTTTTAAAGAAGCAGAAAGAGAGAGAAAAAAAGGAAATTATGTGTTTATCTCTCATCTCATTATAAGAATTCCTTTTAAAAGCGAACTAGTTTTAATAAAATAACTTATTGGTTTTAGGGTTACAGGGTAGAATCTCTTCTATGTAACAAAGAAAACCCTTCAGCTGATGAATTACAGGCTTAAAGAGCTGGTGCCTGCCTTGTACAATGTGCCTCAGATACAAAGATTTAAAAAGAAAGCAGTTTGGTAAAACTCTGCATCACTGAGAATCCAACTCTCTGCAAACTGGGCTAGAATAGGGTTTTTTTTGCTAGGTGCAGAGCCAAGCCTAAAGATCATCTGAGGCTAATCCCAAAATGAGAGACCACCCTGGTTTATCCTCATGTGCTGCTGCTGGAGCGTGTGCACCAAAAGCTTTGTGGGAATGGAGCTTTTTCCTGTACCACTCTCAAGTTCCTCTGTTTATGCCCATGTGGAATGGCTAATTAGGGGAAAGGAAAATTGAGCCCAGCTTCCTCAGTTTCCCCATTTACTGGTTGCCCATGTTCAAGCCAGTGCACTCATCCTGCTTCTGCTTTGTTTCCACAGTCTTTGCTGACTGAGGTTTCTCCCAGGGAGATTTCACAGCATTTTCTCCCCCCAAAATCCCACCATTTTGCAGTGGTTTATTAGCCATTATTAACCTAATGATCTACTTAAACTGCAGAGAGGGAGATAATAAGGAAAAACCACAACCTATGAACAAGATGTTGCATTACTAAGGGTAGTGGGGGACTGGAAAGCTGTGGGATGTCACTTGTGGGTGTCCCAGCCCATCTCCCACCAGTATGGATGGCCCTGCCCTCACTCAAGCTCTCAACCACTTAGTCTCTCACTCCTGTTTTCTAAGAAAGGGCAAAAATTTGTCACTGGCAAAATAAAGATTAAATAAAGCATGAGTAATGTGTATGTAGATCTGGGAGATATCTTGGCACGGGGACCAATTTCCTGCTCTGACGGATTTAGAAGTGCTCAGGTTCCTGCCTGTGACTGGAAAGTTGTCTCAGCACATCTTTCCTGTGATGCTCAGAAACCTTCTTCATGCTTCCCCCCCCGTTTACTCACAACCAGTTTGATTTGGGGCCAACATTGTCCTTTAGCTTAAATAACTCTCTCCCATCCCTGGGGGTTTACCTGGACTATTTATAGAAAGCAATCCTTCTCCTAGCCTTTTCCTGCTTTTCCTAGCCTAAACAAAGCTATTTCAGCTTCTTTTCCACCTCCTTGATTGCCCCACATCTTCCTCTACACCTGCTCCACTGGCCAGATCCTGATCCCAGTGCCCCACACAAGGAGGGGTCTTTCTTCTCCCCCCTGAACCAACTTCATATCCACCTTGATATTCAGCTCCTGTTACACTCATGGCTCATTTAGCCTGTGATCTTTAATACAACCATGTCTCTTTTCCTTTTCCCTTGGCAGTGTTTCCAGCCCTGTTTACCACAGGAGCCTCTGTCGATGCCCTCATCTCATTTCCAGACTGCCTTTGTCAGTGGCGTGTGGTGGGCAGTGGGACAGAGATATTATTTGGAATTTTGGCAGTATAATTTCCCTGATTTATTATTGAAATCCTGCAAATAGGCCGCTGACACCTCAGTTTGGGCTTGTTATCTGTGATCCCTTTATAGCCCAGGTTTGCCTCATCCTCAGACCTGTGCACACAGCAAATTTTGGAGATGTCTGTTTTAACTCAGTGAGTATAAAATGAGACCAGGGCACAAGCCCAGGGTTATTAATTTCATTTTTGGACGCCCTGAAGTCAGATAAGATTGATTTCCCTGTGAAGTACCCACTTCAAGAAGGTTTTGGTGACTTTCAGGTGTGTCAGTTCCAGCTGCTGAGCTGCAGATCAGGAGCTGCCTGGCAGTAAGTAAATGTCTCTCCTGAAGATGATCTGTCCCACTGATTTTGGGCACCTGCACGTGAAAACAGAAAGAGAGCTTTAAATTTCCCCATTATTACTCCAAAATCTGCTCTTTTTAGTCTGGTATCAGCTACGAGGAAGTGATGTAACGCTGCTGAAAATGAATCTGAAAAAGTCCAGAGGGTTTGAAGCTGGTCACTTTTAGTCCTGGGTGAGACACGTCCTTGCTCTGCTCTGACAACAGAGCCAGGGCTGAGGCAGCACCTGCTTCCCAGGAGCCCACCTGAGCATCTCTGCTCCCATGGGGATGGACCATCCTCAGTTTCTCTCTGCTGTGACTTCCAAAGGGGCTGCACCCCCCCTGCACTCTCATCTTCCTAAAACCTGTCCCTCAGGCAGCCAAGCCACCCCAAGGTAAGTGAGAGGCACGTAAATCCTCGGGCTGTTTGTTGTGATGGAATCTGGGCAAGGAAAAGGACTTGGAGTCCACGATGGAAAATGTTTCTGGGAGCAGTTACGCTGGGGCAGCAGTTCTGCTCAGTGAGCACGGGAATTCTTTCGGTGTGCAGTAAATCTTTTGGAGTTCTGCAGCCTCACTTGTCAGCTCTCCCCACAAGCATCCTCCCCAGGCCAGAGCCTGACAGGTTTAGCTCTGGATGCCCTGTTGGGTTATTAGGAATTCATTCATTTTTTTCTCTTCCCCCCCCTGTTATTATACCAGCATTTCATGCCATGAAAGCTGAAGGCATTTTATAGGGAGGGAAAGAATTCCGGGCATATGCATGGGAACAGCTTCATCCTAAACATCAAATTTACAAGTCAGGGCATCAACTTTGAAACTTCCCACTATGGACTTCGAATGCCCTGAACCAGCCCCCCAAGGCAGATGCCTGAAAAAACCCCACAACACTCTCCTGGCAGTGCTATGGCACAGGCAAACTGATGACTCAGGAAAAGAAAAACCAGCCTCTCAATTTGAAAGTTTGCTGACAAACACGACCCCTCTGGAAAAGGGCTGGTTCCACTTGGCTTTCGAGGCAGCCGCTCGAGGCCAGCGGTGAGTTCAGAACCGCTGGGATGGCTCGAGATCACTTCAGTGAGAGGCTGCTGGCACAGGGCAGTGCAGTGAGAACAACACACAAATGTCACAGGGTGGGTTATTAGCAGAATGGGGAAAAAAGCTGCAGATACCTTGTCATTAATCTTGTCCCTGGAAATTCGCTTATGCTGTTCCTTTTTTGATTTAACCTTTGTTTAGGATCTTTAGCAGGGAGGATATTGGAAATAAGTGCCTCAGTCCTGAACACAGTTCTGAAACAAAAGAAAATAAAATCAAAGTGTTTTGAGCCTGATTGTTCATGGATTCATTGTCCTCAGATCATCAATTAAATACAAGTCCAAATTCTAATTGTTATGTAATTAAATATCCCTTTAATTTAATAAACCTTCAGTCTACACTTTTATTTCTCACCCCAGCTAGAGATTATTTAGAAATCAATATTTCCATTGGGTGCAGAGGATTTTATTTCAAAGGGGGAAGCAGTGGATATATTAATTTCAAAAGCAATTACTTGGAGCAGGATGTCAAAAACTCTCCTGCAGAAACTGCTCTTTACCCTTCACGGAAAACACTTCAACGTTTCTGGAAAAAGTGATGCATATTTTAATTGAAGCCACCACAGCCCTTTTTCCTTCTCAGCTTTTTCAGGAGCGTCTCTAAATAGGAAGAATCGCTTTCTATAGATGGTTTGAGTCAATCATTTCCCCTCCCAAACACACCGGGAGACACGTTCGGTCGGACGGTGGGAGAAGCAGCTGGGTGTGAATGGAAAGCTACCGGGAACGGGAGCAGAGCCTGCAGACACAACCCCCAGGGCTCTGCCTGACCTAGGAAGGAAGCAGAGGGATGTTTCCGAGTCCCATAGCATATAATAATTCACTTTAATCTTCCGTTGTTGCCTCTCCTTGGTGGAAGTGAAATCAAAATGAGGGGACTGTGGGGGAGGTTTGCCGGAGCCTCCTGGATTTCTGGCTGTCAGCTGGAGGAGCAGTTGTCTGCCACAATTTGCTGTCAGTGAAGAGGTACCTCAAGAATGGCATTAAATGAGCCATGCTGGGCCTTTGGAAAGGGGTTGGGGCATGTTGTTTGAGCAGTGTTGGACCAGCAGGAGGGAGATTTCTGCCCGCGGTGCTGCCGACCCTTCATCTTTCAATACCTTGCAATGGGAAAAAAAAAACTCCCACCAAAATTACTTTGGAGCAAATAAAGACCACGTTCCATTCTCTGCTCTCCAGCAGAGACCATTCCTAGCAGGAATACGGGACGATGAGCTCCAACAAACAATTTCCCCCCCTTTTTCTTTCTGCCCATCTCAAACCCCACCGAGCTGCGGATGCCTGACGGAAATCTGGGAGCAAAACAAGCAACAAACAGGCACTTCTCGGTTCCCACTTGCACAGCCTGGAAGTGCAGCTCGTGTTCCCAGCCTGCTGGCCACCGTTTGCCAAGAGGAGAAAAGCAAATCGCTATTTAAGACATCACCGAACTCCCATCGGGCCTCATCACCTCCGACAGATTTGTGAGTCACTAAGAGGAAATATTTTACTGCTATCCTGTTTGCTCAGCAGGTGGAAGGGAAATAGCTCTCACAAACCCTGGAGAAAAAAAA
>NW_020955479.1:1102452-1103685 GCF_003031625.1 Empidonax traillii
CCTTGAATATAAATTAACTTTAAAGACCTCAGAGAGCCAATTTTTTCTCCCTGTTTATACATTTCTGCTTCAGCAGAAACCCATCTAAGAGCAATAATGAAGAAATGTATCCGTTGTCCAGCAAAGCACATAAAAGCCCTGAAGTTCCCTTAGGGATGTTCCAAAGTGATACAAGACCTTGGGTTCTCAAACCCGAGACATAGAAGAAGTGTTTCAAAATATTCTTAAATAAATGAAGTCACTGGGACGGTTCCAGCCAAGCTGATGAGAGAACAATGCATAACATAGAGAATGACCCTTGTTTTGTGCTTGTTTCTGTGACTGCCTCCACAGAGAGGATTTTGGAAGGTCCTGCAGTGTTTTGACACACTCACAGGCACACATTTCATTTTCAGGTTCCACCTGGGACTTGCAGTAGCCACAGAGAGAGGAGAACAGTTGTTTTTGTGGTTTCTTTCTGGCTCGGGTCGGGGGCTGATGCACCAGAAGTCTTACGAGAAGTTCTGCTTTGTCAGGATTTCCTGCGGGATCCTGCACACAAAAGCATCTCAAACCCCTCAGCTGACACGGTTATTGGAACCTGCAGATGATTTTCCCAAAACACATCGATTTGGGAACCTCTGCTTTTCACCCACTCCTCTTTGTTACCTCCTACGTCCTTCCTGGATGATATAATTTGGACCCACTTTTTAATGAAACGTCACATGAGTGTTCTGAAGTGCCATTGTATTCTGCTAAAGCCCTGCCAGCCCAGGGAGAGCTGTATTTCATTTGCCAGGAAGAGATTTCAATTTACTGGGATTTAACAAGTTACCATGTGTCAGCTGAGCTGTAGAAAATCTCCATATGTGCTTTTTTTTGTTGTTGTTGTTGTTGTTGATTTTTTTTTTTAAAGATCTGTGGCAAATGCAAACCAAGGCATCTTGTTCTAAGCCTGTCTCACTACGTGCTGAACGTTACCTTGTAGTAACCACAGACCCCACTTACACACAGGTAGTAACTCTTTAGAATCATAGAGTGGTTTCCTAACAGTCAGTACAGACAAAAAAAAAAAAAAAAAGAAGAAAAAAACCCCAACCAATCCTAACCAACCTGGCTTTTGGACTGGGAGTTTTGGCAAATAAAACTCTTTTCCCTCACTCATGGCTGTTTTGGGGGCATTTTCTTGCTGCTGCTTAGAGCAAAGCTACTCCATTTGCTCTTCCCTCTCCTCAGCATCACCTACCTGCACCC
>NW_020955479.1:1103966-1118067 GCF_003031625.1 Empidonax traillii
AAAAAAGAAGAAAAAAACCCCAACCAATCCTAACCAACCTGGCTTTTGGACTGGGAGTTTTGGCAAATAAAACTCTTTTCCCTCACTCATGGCTGTTTTGGGGGCATTTTCTTGCTGCTGCTTAGAGCAAAGCTACTCCATTTGCTCTTCCCTCTCCTCAGCATCACCTACCTGCACCCTTTGCTTCCGTGGCCACAGCAATTCCCTGCCCCGGCTGGGGACAGAGAGAAACAAAACAAAAGGGAAAAATGCACTTAGAAAGCAAAGGGAGGGCAAAGTTGCCAGTGGGAAAATATTTGGCTTGCACGAATCGCAAAAAACTCTTGATTAGAAAAAGTAACCACACAAAAAAAAACCCAAACCGGGCAAACCCAACACAAACAAACAGACAAACTTAAGTGTTGTGCTTATGGTGAGTAAATGTGTTTTTTTCCTGAGGAATGAACGCTTCTGATGCTAAGGCTGATCCAGGTCTCTGTAAATTCCAATGGGAGAAACGCCCCAGTGAGCTGGTACCTGACAGGGCACCTGGGAGTGCTTAGTCCATGGGGAACCCAGAGGGGAGGAAAATAAAGAACTGAATAGAAGCCAAAGAAAGAGCTGAAACTGGGAAAAAAAAAAAAACAAACAGCTGACCAAATAGCCAGGATGAATTGCAGCAAGATATGGAGCTGAACAAGTTAAATGTGAATTACTGCACTATTACTCCTAAAAGGTTTACTGTACACTGTGAGTCAGTGTGGTTTGGTCTTTTGTCAGTGCAGACTTTGCAATAATATATATTGGGGTTTTTTTTAATTATTATTTGTAGAAGCAGAAGATTCAGCAAAGGAAGCTTTTTCAAGCCCATTGATCCCACAGAAGGTGAGAAAGCCCCAGGAAAGCACCTCTCCATTTGGGCAGCAGCCTCCTTTTGAGGAAAATTCTTTCCTGATCCTTACGTTAAAGAAGTTATTTGAGATTAATGTAAAGACCATTTGTCATTTTGGTCATAAGAAATGCTAATGGCTTTCCCAGCTTTGTGCATTCTCTGCAAATTAGGCCTGTATTGTGAACTTCTCTGTCAGGCACAAAACAGTAAAGAAATCGTCTGCTCTAAATGGCAAAGCCCGAACTGAGTCATCAATTCACTGCTAATTGTCAAATGTGTTTATTGCACAAGAGAACTGATAACCTGCAATAAGATGTGATGGATTTAGCCAGCTGTGTTTTTGCAATTTCAGGCTGGTGTATGTCCAACAGAAACCAAAGACTTACACGAGTACAGAAAAAAAAAAAAAAAAAAAAAAAAAAAAAAAAAAAAAAAAAAAAAAAAAAAAAAAAAAAAAAAAAAAAAAAGGAAGAAAAATGGAAAAAGAAAAAGCCTGGTAGTGTTGATTCAGCACTGGTGTATTTTCTTCTGCTGATTGTTTCTGTAATAAAAAGTGTCTGATAAGTGGGTTAAAGACTAACTGAAGGAGATGGGATTGGAAAAGAATTGCCTTTGTGTTTATTGATATTCCTGCAGTTAATTCGAAATGTAGGCAGGTCATGGAATGATTTCGGCTGGCAAGGTATTTCATGAGCCTTTCCTCGTGGAGCTGAAAAAGGAGAACACCCTGTCTGTGTCAGTGAGCACCCAGGGGATTCAGATAAGGAAATGGAGTCAGAGTGAATAGTTGAGAATAGATGAGAAATAAATGGAGACAGAATCCACAGAGAAAAAAAAAAATGTTTGCATGGCCCATGGCACTGGAACAGCTCCCTGTAAAACCATCTGTGGCAAACCCTGGGCATGGATCCCTGCACCTGAGCACCTCTCACATGATGTTTTTCCCTTTCCAGCTGATGCTGGAGGTGCCAACATGACCCTCCACCTCTGGGACTGAACCTGCCCTGGCACACAAGCCAGGGAATGTGGCTGGAAGGAACCAACTCAGAAGGTCAGAAACCAGAACTGGAGAAGCCCCCACGGGGGAGACACTCAGCTCCTGATGTACCAAGGCTGGAGGACACTGTGGTGACACCCTCACCTGACGATCTCCTCCTCATTTTTCTCTTGCATCAGCAGATTTTCTTCCACCTAAATCCTGCCAGAAAAAATTAACCACCCCAAATGCTGGAAAGAACTCACATGACACTTGCAGCTGACCACATCCTCCTCAGTCTTCCTTAATCTTGGCATACTCAGCTCATGAGTGTGAAGAGAACAATCCCCCCCCTTGCCCAGTGGGACTTGAGTTCAACCACCATTCCCAAGCTCTCTGGTAAAAATTGGGCATGATTTGTGAAAACCCAGTGCAGTCCTTAAAACCAGAGAAGATCTGGTGGTGCCTGACTAATGGGAGTGTGGAGGCCAAGAAGAGCTAATGAGACACGACCGTGTTAGTCCTGCAGGAACCACAGTGATTAATCATACAACCAGATGAGCAACACAGTGACAGGAGGCACTGGGCATCTTCACAGGAGACTCAGATGTCTTCCTGGAGGATAATTCCTTCAGGATGCAAGATTACTGAGCTTCATGCACTGAACTTCACGAAGGGTTTTGATCTGTACCACATGGGGTTAGATTAGGAGAGGCATGGAATGTATACCACCTCCTCAAACTGCAGGAAAAATTCTCCTTGATCGCAAAAGGAGATAGGGATCAAAGAGATTTCCTCGAGGAAAATCTCAGAGTTCAGGGTTTTGACAGTGGCCCCAAACACAGTTAGGATGTGGTGAACCTTGGTTTGCTCTTCAATTCACCTGTGTGAACTGAAGTTGGAAATAGAAACATTACAGCAGCTTCCTGCACATATTTCCAGCCTGGATTTCATTAATATCTTCCCTGAGCTGGGATTATTTTGCTCATGTACGGTGTTCAAATCTGTTCAGGCTTTGTTTGGAAGCAGCAGAACGCTCCTAATGGAGGCACCTCGTGTAACCTAAAAGAAAATGATAGTGTTCAACAGCTTCTTTTTTTAAACAACTATTAAAATTTAATACATAACCGTATCCCACTACGGAATTCTACAGGAGTGTTAAAAATAACCCAACAGGAAGCATAAAAGCACTTATTAAATTCTACAACTATTTACAGTAATTTCTGCATATGACTCTATTAAATTTCCATGGCAGCTCAGTCCCATTTCTAGTAGGCTCCACATAATTTTTCCAGAATGGTCAGCTCTTTCCTCCCAGTTCCAATGAGCAAAGACACAAGGCAACCTGTTTCTTATCAGAGATCTGATTGTATCAACACTGGTGGCTGTAAAAAAAAATCACATCACCAGACTGTCAGCTGGGGAATTTCAGCATAAATCTGGTGCCTTCAAATCTGGGCTCAGGGACTCCAGCTCCTCCTCTGTCCAGTGCTCACCTCAGTCTAAACCTGTGTGTCTCCTGCTTTTGGCTCCCACTCACCAGTTATTCAACTCACCAAGCCATTGTTTGGAACTTTGGTATGTTTTAGTAGCTGCAAAATTAGCTGTGTTAGTTCATAAATTACGGGAGGGGCTCTGAGATGTTGTTCCCTCCAACATTTGCTGCTGGGGATGGATGGGATGGCCAAGGGCTGAGGTCATGGCTGCTTTGTGTTTAGCAGGAGAGGGGGAATTTGAGGCGCTTTCCAGCAGAGACTGTCAGGGTTATGCAACTGGAGTCTCCATGGAGCCCTGGAAGGCTCCAGCCCCCTCTCTGCTCGAGATGTGCTCTCTGAAATAACCTCTGCGCTTCAGAGACTGACACTTCTGACTTCCCAGACACAGAGGCACGAGGCTTTGCAGTACAGAGCCTGTCTCATCACCCCAGCTTGTGCTGGCCCTGAGGAGCTGCTGTCTGGAGACCCTGCAACCGTGAGGATGGGCCATTCTCTGTGCTCTCGGTTGCCAAAAATATTCCTGGGAACAAAGAGGCTGCTTGGGGTTTTTTTTTTTCTGCAGCCGAAGTAAATCTTAGACAAAAAACCCAGAGGGAGCTGTTGGCACACACCATGCAGCCATCAGACAGGAATCCTGCTCGTGCCTCAGCCAGCTCCTTGACAGGCAGGAGTTTAGAAACCATTAACACATGAAAGCTGGTAAATATGTGTGTGTGTGTGTGTGTGTATGAGAGACTTATGCATAGCGAATCTGGGCTAAGCATATCATTTTCCAAAGCTGGAAATGTGTCACTCAGCCATAATTGCTAAACTGAGAGCAATCAGAATGATTGCTTTAAAGGCTTGTGACGGGGAGTGAAGGCTCTTAAGAGGCACTTTTACCCACAGTTGTGGGTTTGATGGGGTGGTTCTGCTGAGTGGCTGAATAGGTGCAAAGGCTGGTGAATGGCAGGACATTCTTTTGGAAACTTCTCTCTGCAAGGTTCTCTCTCTGCAGACTGCAAACTTCCCAAGGGACCAGGGTGTCTTTTGGATTCTAAAATGTAAACAGATGCTCCCCTGCAATTAAGTCTAGAGGAGTCACACATTTGCATTGATTTTTGCACTTGCTTGCAGAGTTGCTTCAAATTACTCCCAGACAGTCACTTTGCTGGTCTGGGAGCTCAGAGCTGAAGCAGGAAATGTTTTCAGAGCAGTTGCTGGTTATTTTGCAGACGTCCTTGGGACAGGCTCCTCTGCCAACCCCCAGCAGGAGCGGGGCTGCTCGGACACCACCGAGCAGAGAAACAAACTCCCTAAGCTAAACACAGAGCAGGGATCAAAGGCTTTTGGGGCATCTGCTGTCATCATTTGTGTATCCTCAGCCACTGCTCAGCTCTTCCTGGGGAGTGATCAGTGCCCGGGTGACGCCAGCTGCTGTGGAAGGGATGGGCGCTCGTGGAATTATGGAAGAGCTAAGGATGAAAGATCGAACCCAAATCGTAGCAAATTCCCCAAATTTGCCTCTGCTTCTCACCCTGGCAGCGGAATTGGCTGCCCAAAATTCTCTGGCTAATTACCTGCATTACAAGCAAAGTGCACAGCTTTTTGTAGAAGAGAGATATCTTTTTTTTTTCCCTGAAAGTTTGATCCTCCTAAGAGGATTCCTGTCCTGTCCTTGGCAGAGTCAGAAATCGGGCTTTTCACATGGCCCTGAGCAGGAAAAAATTCTACCCAGTTCTCATCTGCACGCTGGTGCTGGGCAGGAGCTGCTTGCACAGAGCTCCTCAGGCTCCCAGGGAACCAAGCCGGGCTTTGCTCCAGTTTAGTGCCCTTTCTTTTCACTGTTTCCCATTTTTTGGCTCTTGTTTCCGTTCTCCTTGAGATTCCTCACGACCTTTTAGTGGTACAGGCCTGGGAATTCAGCCCTTTGGGTGCTGAGTTAGAACATGCTCTTCTGGCTCTGAGCTGCAAACACCTCCCCAAGGGCTGGGGCCCGTCTCCAGAGGGGCAGCAGCAGGAGCAGCCTGGCAGCATCTCAACCTGTGTGTCAAGATGGACAGGCGTCCCTCAGACAGATGTTTGTTATGGTGAAAAATGTCCAAATAGCATGGTTTTACTTTAGTGGCTTAAAAAAAGATCTAGCCCAGGCTGGCGTGCCCTGGAAGGAGCAGTTCCACCAAGCCTGGCTTGAAGTTTTGTCCTTTGTGTGAGGAATATAACTTAAAACAGGGATGTTATCTAACTGAGCCCACAGGCACTCTCAGCAAATAAAAAAGCCTTTCATTCATTCATTCATTCATTCATTCATTCATTCATTCATTCACTTGCCTCTGCTGTCACTGAAGAAGCCCCCTAACTATCTGCAGCAAACAGAGATGTTTTCCAGAGGCAGGGATGTCAGTGCTGGATTAACTCTTTCTTTCACCAGGGAAAACTGATGATCCCGTGTGGATTCACTGCAAACAGCTCCATGGTCTCTGTGACCCCAAAGCCAGGTGCTGGAACATCCCTGTCTGTACCAGGGAAGGGAACACCTCCCAGTCCCATCTGGCTCTGGGGTCTGTGCCGAGGCCTGACCCAGCACTCCCTGCTCCCAGACACTCACAGATCGATGGGATAAATCTGCTGGAAAGCAGCACTGATGAGCTCAGGGTGAGCCTGTGCTAACCAGCGACGCTCATTAAGGCACCAACCCTGCTGATGTAAATAAAGCGTCGGGTAATGACAACAAAACTCGTCAGTGCCGCTGCTGTGAGGTCATCAGGCAGAAAATAATTTGGGGGGAGGGGGGGGCTGAGGGAAGAAGAAGAAAAACAATTCACAGTTGAATGAAGTTTATTTTCTCAAGGGCTCTGTATCATCTTTTCAGGGGACGAGCACAGCTCTGGCTCACCCCCAATGAGCCCCTTTTGCAGCAGGGATGGGGGTTCTGGGCAATCAGGGAGGGAACAGCCCTCAAGAGAGCTGGAGAACTGTGTCACTCTTGATGCTGTGACGACGTGGACACTTCCCAAAACTTCCCAAAGGGTGGACAGAACAAGCTGACCCTGAGCTGGGCCCTCCCACTGCCACTGCTTCTGCCTCTGCTCGCTGTGCCATCAGCAGCAAAAGTTCCAAACAACTTGTATCAGGGGGGAAACAATAGGTTTAAAGGTGAAGCCTGGGATAAGATAAAAGTGATACAATGATACACGATGTTCTGCAAGCCCTGACTGTCCTCTGCAGCTTTCAAAGTCTTCTGCGGCACCGGATCTGCCTTTAAAGCGGTTTGCAAAGCATCTGCTGCCCTGGCGGTGCCGTAAGCACCGAGGAAGGACAAACACAGAACAGGCTTGAGCCACTCCAGGGTTTGGAGACGCTTAGTAAAAATAAACTGAAGCACCACTCAGTCCTCAGTTCAACAAAAGCAATTCTTGGAAATGAATGGAGGAAAATAAAGTGCATGTTCATTTACATGGTACAGAACAGGGAGGCTTTTTGAGAGGAAAAGCATTTAGATCCTGGGCTTTGTGATGGCCCCTGTGAGGTTACCTCATTGCTCCGAGGCTCTGTACATCTGTAAGACATTTTTGGATGCAATAATGGGGTCAGGTCCCAGCCTGTGACACTGGGAGGGACATCAGGGGCTGCAGGGCCAAGGTGCCTGCGTCTCTGTGCGAGCAGGACACGGCGTGGCCTTACAGCAGCGCTGCTCCCAGGGATCACCCAGAGCCTGGGACCCCAAGCTGTGTCAGCACTGGGCTTTATCCAAAGTGCATCCTAAAATGGGGGGTGTTGCATGTATGCCCTACCTGGGAGACACATCTGGCAGTGCTGCCAGGGGCTGGTGAGATGCTGCATGGGATGGGACACGGAGCAAAGCAAAGCAATGCTCTCCTTGATCCCACAGTGCCCAACATCCCTGTACTTGCCTGCTCAGAGGAGGGAGCAGCACAGCACCCAGCCAGCCCCCAGGGACCTGCAGACCTGCCAGCCCTCCTCACAAAAGATTTCTATGAAGGTTGCATCCACTCAAACCTCTTTGATCACTCCACTGCAGCCCTGCTGGATCTCTCCGGCCTCCTGAGCTAATCCAGCTGCCTTCAAACTGCTCTGAGTAGCAGCAAGTGCACCAAGCACAGAATAAACCTTTTCCCCTGCAGAAATCCTCACTCTGGCGTGCTCTGCTTGGACAAGTGACTGTGGTACACACAGGAGTTCCCTGCACAGTCAAACCACGGGGCATCTTGCTGAGCACGTGGACGTATATATGATCAGCTGCAGATATCCTGGCAGATTTAAGCACTGGGTCTGCATCAGAATCCCTTTAGGGTTGCTAGTACAGCAAAATGGATTGATTAATTAGCTAGCAAACCATCTGACTTCCTGCTTTTGTGGCAGTATCTTTTGGAATATCAAGGTCCTGACAGTGAGTAAATAAGTGGGATGCCACACATTCCACGGGCAGAGGATTCAGCTCTTGGCCAGCAAAAGGAGCACTTCAGGTCTGATCAAAAAACATCTTGTTTGGAGCTCTCTGCACTGTAATTAAAGGCAGGAAATGCAAAAAGCGGAGCTGCCACCTCCTCTCTCCGCTGCTCACCACAGTTTGAGGGCTGGGGAGGATTCAGCACACCAGGCTGGGGAGGATTCAACAGGTCTGAGGTCCAGTGTGCAGCACCACTCAGCCTCCTTCTCTTGCTCACTTGTGGAGAGAAAGACCAGCCCTCCAGACATTTGTTTTGCACGGTGGCTTTGCCCCAAGCAGCGGGAAGGGACCCTGGCCTTTGGTGGGGATGCCAAGGAAGGTCCTTGCCTGCATCCTGCCTTCTGCAAGATGGCATTTACTGGAGGGTTTCTGCCCGCAGGGCACGGCAGCAACTTGTTTAAATAAAGAGATTTGCTCAGAGGAAGCTTATTAATTCTCCCTCAGTGCTGGCAGAGGAGGAGAAGGCATGACGAAGGAGTTCAAACACTGGGGAAATACAGTCAACCTGTAAACAGGAAGGGGAAAAAAAATAAGAAGTCCTCAATTCCAAGGCATGTCCTGCCCTTAATCACCACACACTCAGCTGCCACCACGCTGCTGCCTTTTCCTGACTGGAGGCACAGGAGGTTGGTGTTGCTTGTCCCTAGCAAGGCCCTGCTGCTGGTGGCAGGTGGACTCTCAGGTAACTCTTGGCATCATCAGCATCTTGAGCATCTCAGGATTCTTTTCTGGCAGAATGTTTTTAACCCTCCAGCTCAGTGCCGTGTAAAACTCGCCTTTGTGCTACCCCCCTTCGGAGCTGCTCCCTGGATCTGTGGTTGTTCCATGCCAGGCTGGGCAGGAGAATGGAGCAAAGCATGGGATGAGCTGGAACGAGCTGGTGTTTGCTCCCAGTGCCATCACAGGGTGATGAATCTCACCCTGCACATGGTTTTTTTATCCCAAGAAAGCTTTTTGGGCCTTGTGCCTCGTCGTGCATGGCAGTGACTGCCCATGCCCTCTGCTGGTTGGATTCCTGGGAGTCTGAGGGATTTTGTGCAATGAGCTTTTTTTAGGAATAAATGCATTCAGTTCAGCCCCTGTGAGAGGGTTTGGAAGAGCTGGGTGCACTCCTTGGGGGAAGAGGCAAGTCAGGCTTATGGGATTTCAAGCAGGTTTGGGCACACTTTGCTCTTCTCTGCAAACATCCCTCACCAGCAGCACTCCACTGCATGGACTCCAGCACCAGCCCCAGGGAGCAGGAGAGGACAGGGCAGGACAACTGGTGGAAAGAATTTCCTAATGGAAAGGCTTGTCAGGCCATTGGAAGGGGCTGCCCAGAGAAGTGGTGGAATCAGTGTCCCTGGAGGTGTTCAAGGAACGACTGGACGTGGCACTCAGTGCTCTGGGCTGGGTGACGAGGTGGGGATCAGTCCAGGGCTGGGCTCGATGATCCCGGAGGTCTTTTCCAACCTTGATATTCTGTGGTTCTGTGGCAGCTGTGGAGCAGCAGAGTGGGACTGTGTGGCTGCAGCAGGAGGTGGGGTGGTGGCACTGGAAGATGAGGAGCAGGAGCCAAGGCACTGACTCAGGGGCAGGGAGCCCCTGCCAGCTCCTCCGGCCCCCACTGACTCCAGCGCCTGAGAGAGTTCTCGGCGTTTCTCCCCCTTCCCTTTCAGCACAGGAATTGTTACTCATTCCCCACACAATGCCAGGTAGGTTTTATTGTGGAACGGGCAATGACATGGGGCGGCTGGGCATGGGAATGCAATTGATTGAAACTCTGCATTTCCTACATGACTTCAAAATGGAACAATCCCAGATATTAAGATTTTGGCACCGAGGCCGCTTCGGAGGATAATTGTGTACTATGATCTAATTTTTGGGATCTGTGCTTCTTGCCAAATCTCTGCAGCTTTCCTGTCTCCCTGGACAGCAGTTCAAACTGCAGGTCCCTGAACTAACTCCCTCCTCCCCTTGCTTCTTGTTCTTCTTTTTTTTTCCCCCCCATCTTTCTCTTGAGTCTTTTGGCAAAGGGATGATGGGCAGCACTGCTCAGAGACACGGGGAAGCTTCATCCCTGAGCCTGAAGGCAAATAAAACCAGGATAAACCTTGAATTCATGTGTTTCCTTCTGATAGTCAGTAAGGCTTTGCTGTAACACCCTTGTATTTCGGTTTTCAGTTTATAGGGTGACCATATTTAGGGGTCCCTCATCCCTGGAAGTGTCCAAGGCCAGGTTGGACTGGGCTTGGAGCAAGGTGTCCCTGCCCATAAGGAGATGGTTTTTAGGGGTCCCTTCCAACCCGAATCATTCCCTGGTTCCATGATTTTGGGGATCACTGGAGCTGGTTATGTTGGAACTAACGGCTGCTAATGTCAACATGAATCAGGAATATTTTGTAAATCCGTGAGCATCCGTGAACATAGAAGAGTTGTGAAGTCACGGAGATCTCTGGGTAATCTGGGAACCATTAACACACAAACAGCTCAGCCTCATTTCTCCAGAAAAGCAGGTGCAGAGAGTGAACTTTTTAAAAACTAGGGTTTGAATTTTGGGCATTTCACTTTGTTTCATTTTGCCTAAAAATACTCAGTTTCTGGCAGCGACAGCCCCTTTAGAAGTCCCTCCAGCTGAGCTGAATGTTTCCTCAGAGCAGCAGCTTTGCCCCAGCTCCATCAGCAACCTCAACCCTTGCTCTGGGGCACTCTGGAGTGAAAATGAAACAGCACCCGAGCCCGCTTGAGTAAATTCATTCTCATTTCCTGATAAAACAAACCATCCCCCTCAGGCTGGCTTCTCAAAAAAAGAAAAAAAAAAAAGGAATCAATCAAACACTAAAAACATGTTAAAATAAACAGCATGCAGCGAGAAATCTGTTTTCCCTTGTTTTCCTTAGTAGGAAGTCAGCAGGGCTTTGATGTGGGGACACACATTTGATAGCACTGCTGACAGACAGGCCTCCAAAGGCCCCAGGGGAGGGTTGGGAGCTCACACAAACACTCCCACATCCACATCCATCCCTGTGAGGCCACTGAGTGCTCCCAGTCGCAGTCCCCAGCCCTGGGATCCCGTGGGATGAGTTCCCTCAGGCTTCAGCTGCTGCCACAAAAACCACAGAGGAGGGTTGTTTTGTTTTTTTTTTTCTCCCCCCCTCTTCTGGCTGGAGATTAAAACACAGAGTGTCAGAAGCTACAGAGCTGCTCCCTCCCCTCACAGTTCTAGTGGGTGCTCAGGGAAAGGGGGTTTGATCTGCAGCTCTGTGATGGCTCAGGTGAGTGGAACAGCCCCCACGGGCTTCTTAAAGCTTGTGATCCCTGGAGCAGAGCCACAGCCACTCCCGGGAGACATCACCCACTGCTCGGCTGGGACCTTCAAAGAGCTGAGAAAAGAGCTCTGGCTTCTTTATCTGCTGAGGTTGTGCAGGACATGGGGTTTGCCTGTCCCCGTGGTCAGCAACGTTCCACCCTCCTGTCAGCCCTGCTGATAATCCTCTCCTAACAGTCACCATCCAGCTAAAGCTACTCAAGTTGGGAGGGTTTTTTTTCTCCTGGAGTTTCAGCTGTTCCTCTGCACAGCCCTGACTCCCACTCGCACCAATTGCAAGTGGCCAAGCCCTCAAAACCCCGTGAAAACACAAAAAAATAGGGTAAAGAACAGGCTCTTCACATTTGGGTGACACCAGTCTTACGAAAAGTGATTTTTATGCCTCTGGAACCCACCAGGCTTTGAGTCTAAAACAACATCCACTCGCACCAAGCTGCTGCTTGACCATAGTGATGGTTTCTGTTGACACCAGATGGTTTTCATCTCGCTCGATATTTTTGTTCTGAAATAATAACATCGCCAATTGTGAATGAATTAAGTTGTCTCAGCCCTCACTTTCCCACCAATTATAGTGAATTATGAACAACCCTTGAATAAGAGAATCTCCCTTCTTAGTTATTGGTGCTAGAAGATATATTTGCCTGGTGGCCAGCTCTATATTATTTGACTGATTTATAAGCCAATAACTTATGGAATTAGAGGTGATCTCTTTTTTTTCAGAGCTTTAACTCAAAGTGGGTTCTTTTTTCTTTGAAATCATGTGGAAAACGAGGATGACAGATTTTCCCTCCATATATTTCCAGGCCTCTAATAACAAGTTGAATCTCACTCGCAGCTTCCCAGCCTTGCACCCTCACCCCACATTAACTCAGGGATTTGCTATTCCGAGCACACTCCAGTTGAAATGGACTTCAGATTTTCTAAAATATTGATCTCCCTTTACCCCTGCAGAAAGCCAGTGAGAGACTCAGGAACCTCTTAATAAATTTAGGCATATGGTGACTTTTTTTTCCCATTTAAAGTCAAACCTGCAGAAGAGGATTTTATGTGGGGAACAGTTTGTTAGAGTGTTATCAGCAGGAATTATCTTGCAATGAGTGCTACATTGCTGCTGCTAAAACACAGATTTTGGTTAAACTTATTTGGGACACGGGAAAAAAAAAAAACAAACCTACAATGTTTATTCCTATTTGAGCAGATCCTTAAAGGATGGAAAATTTTAAGACTGTTCTTGTGTTACAACAGTGCTATGTCTGACCTGGAGGAGAAATGTCAGAGTCAGAGCCTCCTCCTATGAAGCCTCTGAGGTTTCCCATCAGTCCCATCTAAATTTATGGGGTCTCTGAGGTTGAGTTGAGTTTGGAGGATTAATTTAGCAGTGCAAAGATGCCAACCCTCCTACACTTATCTGAACCTGAGTCAGCCTCTCGGATTTATCCAGAACGAATCTGTGCTTGGAATTCTTGACAAGGTTAACAAAGAAAAGCGTCCCTGTACTTTGGGAGTTATTCTGGGTTTGAAAAAATCCAGGAGATGTGGAGATTTTTAAAATGTTCACTAATGAAAACAGGTCCTTTGGCTTCTCCTTCTAAAGGCTGATAATCTACTGGAGTTCATGGATATGTGAAAATTTGCTGCTGTTGGGCTGGACTTCAGTGAAATTGTAATTTCTTGTAAGTTATTTTTTCTGGTAATATCTACTAAAATGAAAAGCTCAAGATACCTCTGCCTGGCCCACCTGCAAATGATGTCATGGAACTTCCCCATTCCCTACATGCTGGCCTGCCAAAGGTCTCATTACCATTGGAGAGAGGGAAGAATTTGTTGTGAAACAACAACAAAAAGTAGTATTTAATAGGTCAGGCTTCCAAGAGTGCCTCCAGACAAGCTGGGCCACTTGAGGTCAGCTCAGTCTCCCAGGGCACGAGGCTTTAGTGGTATTTTCCATGGGTTAAGTGCAGAGAAAATTGGCTCTGGGTGTTCCTCCTGTACCTGTGCTGCCTGTGATGATCCTCTGAGACCATGGCATGAAACAGCAATTGATGGTGGAGCCCTTCAAACTGGGTTATGAAAAAATCAGTGGCACTTTGCTTCTGTTCTTCCATTTATCCTGTTCTCTGGATTGCATTTTCCTTGACCCAAAGGTCACCTCTTTGCTCAGAGCTCCCCTTGCCCCACCACAGAAGGGACCCCCAAGGATCACCGAGGTCGTCAGCTGATGCTCGTGGCTGGCACTGTGCTTCCACCTTCTGAGGGCACCAAGCACAGCCTGTGTGAAGCTCAGCAGTGCTGGAGAACCCCCAGGACCCACATCCCACAGATCCCTCCCAGTCTGAGGGGACAGGACGGGCTCTGCTCCTCGGGGAGCCCCCGTGCCTGGCTGTGGGCTGGCACGGGGTCAAATCCATGGCACACGTGGAGAGCAAAGGGATGCCAAGCTCAGACTCCACTGGCTCCTGAACAACATTGTCCAGTGGGCTCATTGGAGGTGGGATGTGCTGGGGATGGAGGGAGGGAGCTCTGTTATTATTCGTCTCACGAACGAAAGGTGCTCCACTCTGGTTTGTTTAATGGCCCAGTAACCACAGGCTGGTGTTATTAACTGGTCCTCAGCAGCAAGCCAAGAACCCAGTCCTGTTGTGGGAGGAAAAAGGGAATAAAGCACTTGAGAATCCAATCTCCTTGGTGCTAATTTTAGGCATGTATGCTGGCACGGGGAGCTTGTTTCATCCACTCACATCTGGGGCTGTGCCACAGAGTCAGATTTACAGACTATTAGTGTCTCAAATAGCACTTCATATGCAAGAAGCGAGGGGAAAAAACACTGGGTCCCTCAGCTTTGTGGGGTTTGAGCTGAGTTATGCAAACAAAGTTACTTCAACTGTGGAGTTATTTACAGGTTGGCTCATAAAGGTCTTAGTGACAGATTTAAACAAATTAATTTTTCTGACTTTCATTTGCTGTCTTCCCACCTCTTTCCCCTCCAGCTATTACATGTAAT
>NW_020955479.1:1118233-1122449 GCF_003031625.1 Empidonax traillii
CACTGGGTCCCTCAGCTTTGTGGGGTTTGAGCTGAGTTATGCAAACAAAGTTACTTCAACTGTGGAGTTATTTACAGGTTGGCTCATAAAGGTCTTAGTGACAGATTTAAACAAATTAATTTTTCTGACTTTCATTTGCTGTCTTCCCACCTCTTTCCCCTCCAGCTATTACATGTAATTACAGGAAACGTTGCTATATCACATCTTCAAAAAGACACAATGAAAAGCAAGAGCAAGGATATTCATTTCTTCCTTCTTTAATATTTGTTTTGGAGGGGATGAAAGGGTGTGGTGGAGCTTTTCCTTGCAGCACCTCCGAGCTCTGCTCAGATCCCCCCGTGCAGACACCCCGAGCACTCCTCTCCTCTCAGCACAGACAAGATCTGGCAGCCCTGCAACAATTACTTAGTGCTTTCTTGGCCTTTGAAACTGCTTTTAATGATTATGTGAGACATCCCCAGCAATCAATCTAAATATGACCATTTTATTTTTTTTTTAAGCATTAAAGAACAAATGCAAATGGTTGTTTTTTTAAACTTGTGTGTTTGCTTGCTCATGGAGCCAAAGAGTTGTTGACAGTCATGCTGATGTTTCAGAGGTGAAACTCAAAAGCACAAACTTTATTTTGGACCCATCACTAATTTGGGAGAAGGAGAGACATGGCCATGCCTACAAAAAACTCCTAAACCAAAGTGCTTGAGCCCAGAGCTTTGGTGCCCAAAGAAGGATGGAATAGAAAGCAGCTGGAATTTACCATGATCCACTTAAAATATCACCAAGCCCAGCTCTGCCCCCATCAGAGGGTATAAAACTAAATTATAAGAGAAAGGAAAATTAGGTAACAAAGATGGTGGCTGTAGTTGGGCAAGAAGAGGTAAAGAAAATCTCTGCTGGTTTGGTTGCCTTCAAAGAAGGAAGTTTGCTTTTTAAACGGAAAAAAAAAAAGTTTCCACTGGAACCTGGGCAGAAAGTCAGAATCAAATCGATATAATTGAGGCACAGACCCAAATGAGGGCTTACATTTCTGAGCTGTTTTTTTTCCCTAAATGGTCCCTTCTTTTAATTTTGTGTACTGTCAGGAAAACCTCTTAAATACATAAATACTGTTGGAAATTAAATTGGTATGAAAACTGCAGGGGTTTATCTTTTTTTGACAGAGGCAAGTCAAAGAAAAGTGGCTTGATCTGTGATAGAAACTTAAGAGAGTTTGTGCAACTTGAAAACTGTGCTGAATTTCAAGGCTCTGGTGTGGATGTGTGTAAAGGGAACATGATTTAAATCCAAATAGAGTCCAATTCCTCTTCCCTATTAGTGACTTTGGGGCAGGAGGGGTCACTTCTGGACAGGGTTCAGACAGACCCAACTCCTCCATCCATCACAACCATCACACTGACGTCTCCCTCCCAGTTTCATGCATTTTTGCCACCACGTAAATTGCACTGAAGCCCAGTGATACCACTGCTCCAAAATCCCCTTAATCCTCAAAGCAGATGCAACCACAGGCTTTTAAACACCTCTGTTAATCCCTTATAGAGAATAATAAATCATTTGTTCAGTGAAACTCCATCTTTCAGACACGGACACGGACACGCCTGTGACATGAAACGCCAGGAGTGGTCTGGGGGTGAAGAACAGGAAGAACAGACTGAAAAAATTAACTCAAATCACAGATTCAGATGATTTTCTGATCTGCAGATGAAGGCTGAGTTCCTGGCAAGTGATGTAAGTTGTATCCTGCTGATGGACAGGACTGCACATGACACACTTCAGGTATCCCAGAACAAGTTACCGAACCACTTGGATAATCCCCAGCGGAGGTTGTTTTGCAAGACTCTGCATTCCCAAGAGGGTGTCCTGTCATGATTCTTGTCTACTCTAACATGAGGTCCAGGAAATGGTTCCTCTCTCCTGAGAAAATCCCTCAGTTATGGGAAAAAAACAAACAAACAAACGCTTTACCTCATATCACCAGAAAAAAGGGACATGAAAGTCCCCCAAAGGCTGCAGCAACAAGAAGACATTAATCTCTTTATACCTCACAGACAGAGGAATGGCTTTAATTCTTCAAGAGCTTTGCTGAAAGATGCTTCTAGGATAGGAGAAGTCCTCAGGGATTTAAAACATAGATAACTAACCTCACCTATGGAAATGCCCCTCCTTACCTGCTCGAGGGACATGCCCTGTGAGGAGATGGAGCAGGACTGCAACGAGGGGCACATCCCCTGCCCCTTGTTCCTCTTTTCCTCTGTTCCCTCCTTAAATTACTGGGCCGTTGTGGTAATAATCCCAAGTTTATTTAGCCTCATGTTCTGAGAGTTTACAAACTGTGACAGCGACACAAACAACAGCGTGGATAACAACTCCTCGAAACTGTCCGGCCTGGGAGGGAACTGGGACAGGGAATTTGCCTTTTTCCATGGGAAACTGCTGGAGGAATTTAGGGAGACCAACTATAATCACACATGGGGGACTCTGCCCGGCTGATATGGATGTAAAAGTCCTCTGCATCCCTCGGGTTTGATTTCAAGATATATTTTCTTAGAAAATCAGAGTCAGGAGGCCCAGGCTAAGCACCGGGCACAGCCCCAGGTACCTGAGCTTCCCACAGGATGCAGCACTGTGATGCTGAGGCAAGATGAGCCTTATTGTCTTTAAAAAGATCCTGGAAATGTCTAAATGCTGGTCCAAATCCAAGTGGAAACCTTAAATTAGGTGGAGAATACAGCAGTGGTTGAGGTGTTTCGGAAGTGCGGACACACAGCAGGGAAACATTATCCCACCACGGATGCCAACCTCGCTGGGGCTTGTTTGTTCTGCAACACCTCTTAGCCCTGTATGGTTACAATTTCCTCTGAGTTTTTTTAACCTAAAAAAAAAGGTAAAGTGAGAAAACAGAAGTGGGGAGGGGGGGGGAGGCAAGGTGGGGAGGGGTGAAGTGATTTTTAAATCAACTGTCATTTCTGGCAAGGCTGAGCATCCCAGCGAAGGTATTTGTTTATTATCAGGTATTTCCTCAGGATTAAATCCGGGGGGGGAGAGAGGTCTGGTACTAGTTAAAGTCTGTTTAAAATCCTTCTTGCAAAGAGATTTATGCAAGGAAATTACCTAAGCCCAGCTCAGGGCTTAGTCAGCGGCGCGGGCTCCTCGCGCATTGTTGGTGTCGCGCGAGGTTTCTTTTTTTTTTTAGCCCCGCCGAGGGCGCCCAGTGAGAACAGCAGCAGGTCCTGGCTCACAGAACGGGATCAAAGCTCCAATTGTTTCGAAGGAAATGACCCAGCAGGAGCAGTGTGTTGGACACAGGCTCCTGCTCCCAGCCTGGCGAGGGGGGAACCTGGGTTTGGGCGAGGGGTAGGAGGGCATCTCGCTGCCACGGGTGAAACAGCTTCTCCCAAACCCCCACCTCTTCCCACCCTGCCTGCTTGTCAGCTGGGGGAGGATGCAAAGGCTCCCACCTCACTAGGGGGTTTTCCCAGTCTTTGGTTAGTTCTGGGAGAAGGGGACACCAACGTCCTGGGCTGAAGCGATGAGGTGTGACATTGCGGTGGGACAGCAGGAGGGCATCGTGGTGGGACAGCAGGAAGGCAGCCCCAGGTGCTGTCACATCCCAACAGGTCACATCTGATGGACTGGTGGATCCCCCAGGGAAGTGGCCCCATCCAACACCCACGGGCAGCGGCGGGTCCGTGCCCAGCCCCATCCATCCAGGCGATGGATTTAAAGCACAAAGGATGGAAAAGACCTATGAGTTCATCCCTACCACTTCCCTGCCAGCAGCCAGTCGGATGCATTTAATTGTCTCATCATGGGACTTCCACTGTTTCTTTGGGGAAAAAAAAATTCCCATACATAGCTGAGCTCAGGGACACTTCAGCCCACGGGCAGAGCACATGACCAGGGTTGAAATGAGGTTTTGGAGGCAAAACACCGACTGAGCAGGTTGTTGTATTATTTTTCCAAGGTCACCGCTGGAATATCTGGCAGTCCTATCTTAGGGCTGGGAAATTTTACTGTACTTGCAGAAAACAACGAATATTTTTAATTCTGGTGCCCGGCTCCTCACTGTTTGTGTTGGTTTAACTTCACTGACCCTTAAACACGAAACTGGAGTAACGTGGTGTTGAGCTGGCTCCCGAGATGGATGTGAATTATGTGTGTAACACAGTAAGTGATTGTGAAACAAACATCCAGCAAAGCATCCTGTATGGAAACTCTTTCA
>NW_020955479.1:1122470-1123624 GCF_003031625.1 Empidonax traillii
AGAGGTCTGGTACTAGTTAAAGTCTGTTTAAAATCCTTCTTGCAAAGAGATTTATGCAAGGAAATTACCTAAGCCCAGCTCAGGGCTTAGTCAGCGGCGCGGGCTCCTCGCGCATTGTTGGTGTCACGCGAGGTTTCTTTTTTTTTTCAGCCCCGCCGAGGGCGCCCAGTGAGAACAGCAGCAGGTCCTGGCTCACAGAACGGGATCAAAGCTCCAATTGTTTCGAAGGAAATGACCCAGCAGGAGCAGCGTGTTGGACACAGGCTCCTGCTCCCAGCCTGGCGAGGGGGGCACCTGGGTTTGGGCGAGGGGTAGGAGGGCATCTCGCTGCCACGGGTGAAACAGCTTCTCCCAAACCCCACCTCTTCCCACCCTGCCTGCTTGTCAGCTGGGGGGGGATGCAAAGGCTCCCACCTCACTAGGGGGTTTTCCCAGTCTTTGGTTAGTTCTGGGAGAAGGGGACACCAACGTCCTGGGCTGAAGCGATGAGGTGTGACATTGCGGTGGGACAGCAGGAAGGCAGTCCCAGGTGCTGTCACATCCCAACAGGTCACATCTGATGGACTGGTGGATCCCCCAGGGAAGTGGCCCCATCCAACACCCACAGGCAGAGGCGGGTCCGTACCCAGCCCCATCCATCCAGGCGATGGATTTAAAGCACAAAGGATGGAAAAGACCTATGAGTTCATCCCTGCCACTTCCCTGCCAGCAGCCAGTCGGATGCATTTAATTGTGTCATCATGGGACTTCCACTGTTTCTTTGGGGAAAAAAAAATTCCCATACATAGCTGAGCTCAGGGACACTTCAGCCCACGGGCAGAGCACATGACCAGGGTTGAAATGAGGTTTTGGAGGCAAAACACCGACTGAGCAGGTTGTTGTATTATTTTTCCAAGGTCACCGCTGGAATATCTGGCAGTCCTGTCTCAGGGCTGGGAAATTTTACTGTACTTGCAGAAAACAAGGAATATTTTTAATTCTGGTGCCCGGCTCCTCACTGTTTGTGTTGGTTTAACTTCACTGACCCTTAAACACGAAACTGGAGTAACGTGGTGTTGAGCTGGCTCCCGAGATGGATGTGAATTATGTGTGTAACACAGTAAGTGATTGTGAAACAAACATCCAGCAAAGCATCCTGTATGGAAACTCTTTCA
>NW_020955479.1:1124456-1138169 GCF_003031625.1 Empidonax traillii
AATTCTGGTGCCCGGCTCCTCACTGTTTGTGTTGGTTTAACTTCACTGACCCTTAAACACGAAACTGGAGTAACGTGGTGTTGAGCTGGCTCCCGAGATGGATGTGAATTATGTGTGTAACACAGTAAGTGATTGTGAAACAAACATCCAGCAAAGCATCCTGTATGGAAACTCTTTCATCTCCATTGATCATTGACGTCTCTGCTGACAGAAGGTGGCCATGCCAGCAGCCTGTGATGGCTTTGAAATGTCTCAGAATTATGTCTCCATGCAGTTAAGGTTTTCCGCTGCTAAGAAATATCCTCATGCTAAAGGTTTGTTTACAAGGGGTGGCTGTTTCCACTTGCTGGAGCATTTAAAAAGTTGTTTTTTCCAACCACAAAGTAGATCTAAACATTAAGTGTTTCTTAAGTTGGGTTTCCAGCTCCTAGACTGCTATAAACATTGGCTTTCATTGGTTTAAAGCAAAATGCAGTGAAAAAAAAAAACAAACCTTGCTGCTTTCGCTCAGCCCTTCATAATGTAAGAAATAAAAAGAAGAAAAGAAGATTATTTTAAAGGAGTTTTATTTTTTTAAAAGGTTCGTTGTGCAATGCCTACACTGACCTTGTGGTTGAAAACAGGGTCACGGGGACAAAGTGCTTCTCTGTTTTCACTGATAGGGCTGGGGGTGGATTTTGGGCCCCCCTCTTCCCTCCCACACTGCTGCTCCCTTGGGGAGCTGATAAACACAGGCTCTGCTGCCGCTGATTTGTGTGATCCTGGTGCCCTTCCCAGAGGGGAATCACCTACAGCTTGGTTGGTGTTGGATGCTTTGGGGGCTGTAAAGCTGCAGGGCTGGAGCTCTGCTCTGAGGGGGCACTCACCCCTTTGCTTGAATTTGTCCCCAGTGTTTGTAACAGCTGTCCTTGCAATCAAAAACCTCTCCTAAGCCAAACACCAGGGTCATCTGGGCCTAAAGCTGAGGAGAGGTTGATGCCCAACTCCTACCAGGTGCTCCAGAGCATCTCTGTGACAACACCACCCACATCAGGTTGGATTTTAAGGGATCCCTGGAAGTGTCCAAGGTCAGCTTGGAGGGAGCTCTGAGCAACAGAATGAGTTGATCTTTAAGGTCCCTTCTAACCCAAACCCTTCTATGATTCAGAGATGCTGGTGATTACCATGGTGACCTCACTTTCAAGGGTGGGCAGTCCAGCCCCTGGAAACAGCCAGATCCTCTGCAGGATTTTATTAGGGTTGCCTGAAAACTGACAACCAAAATTAGTGATTTCTTTTGGAGAGCAAAGGCTGCTGTATCATTACACACTTCCAGTTAGGTCACTGGAAATGACTGATCGATAGGAAAATAATTGCTGGTTTGGAGTGGAAAGCAGGGTCTGGAAAAGACTGCTGTGATATGAAAACACCACTTCAATCAGCTGCAATGCCACTAAACCCTTCAACAGGTCTTATTCTTACCCATGTTTTATTCACTATGATGCATTTCAAACCTCTGTAAAATTAAGGAAGTTCTGGTGTTGGTGGGAATTAATTGATGACTTGAGCACCCTGAACCTCCCATGAACTCTGCCTGGGCTGGAACTCACCGTGGCTTCACTATCTGGATGGTTAAACCTGAGTCAGGCCAGACTGGCTGCCAAGTGTTGGGAGATGCCTTTCTTCCTGCAGGAAGGGAGAGACACATTCTGGTGGCTTCACCTGGGGTTTAGGGCACAATAAATCTGCTCTGAGGACTCCCAGCAGTTGATCAAAACCCTTGACAGGCCACACTGGTGGCTTGATCTCCTGTGCTGGATCAATCCCCACACTGCTGATAAGAAACCTCTACCATAATCTGGTTAATGCCAGAGAAAACAGTCCCGAGCTCAGACTTGAACCAGCTCCCATCTGTTCCTCTGGGTGGTCCTGTGATGCTCAGATGCCACATTAGCAGTTCTTGAAGCAGACTGTGAAAACTCCAGATTTTTTTCCTGTCTGGTGTGTCCTTCCTTCCCTTATGGGAAAGCTCAGGAGCTGGAAGCTCTCAGTGAATTGCTCTAAAGTCATAAAATTTCTCTAAACATGACTCAGGTAGTGCACATGTTCAAATGTCACTTCAAAACTTTTGCTCTAAATGCGTTATTCTTGTCAAGAAGGGCACATCTCAGAGTGTCAGAAAGCTCCCTGGGTGTTTCAGGGTGACGCAGAAGGGGAATCTCATTGCTATTATTCCCATGTCCTCTGAGCAAAGGAAGGACCTGCCTATCCCAGAGTCTGGTTGGAATGTCAAAACGAAGCGATTTTTTAACTTTCTGAAAGTTAAAACCATGCTTTGTTTCTTGGTTGTTGTCATTTTATGAGGCAGTTTTAATCGAAAAATTGCATGAATCTTTCCTTGGTGAAAAGGAGAGCTACTTGTATCTCCAAAACATTTCCAGAGGGAACTGTAGATACACTCTCACTTTGGCCAAAAATGTAAAAGCACTTCAGGACAATTAAGCAACGAGTGTCTGTCATTCTTTTCCGCAGTCACTTCTCTGTTTCCTTTATTATGGTGCTCATTTAAATGTGACCACAACATCCAAGTTCATCCTTGTCTCTCCCATTTCCCTCCCTCACCATCTGCTGATCTCTGGGGCCAGCGTAGGAATCTCCACACATCAGAGCACCCACGTGGGAAAGGCACAGGGGGATAATTCAACAGCAGCAAAACAAGCCTCTTTCTCTGATATTTTCCCTGATATCAGTCAGCCCCAAAAGAGCCCAGTGCTGTGGTTGGCACCGTTGTGACTCCCTGTTGGAGCAGGACAAGGACACCTGCGCGGTCCCTCCGGCACAATGCTCGGAAACTGGGAAAGTTCATCTCCAGCCCCCCCCCCAGGCAGGGATGGTTGCAAGGAGACAACACACAAGCAGAATACACAGAGCCTCACGAATGGCACATTTTAGAAATGGGAACAGGATGTGTTTTTCCCATGGTTTGGGAACAATGTGAATGCTTTCTCACACGCTGTTGGTGAAGTACTTTGGCACACCTGTGCGTTTGGAGAGCTCTATTATACTCCAAGGTCTCCTACTCGGCTGTTAAGGACTCTTTTCCTCTCTAAGAACATGGATTGATTATGTGGAAATATGATTTGGTTTTGTATTTGTGCTGGATCTTGGATCAGAAGGAAGTTGCAGCATGTCCTGGCTCCCGAGCGCAGCTTTCTGCTCCACAGCTCAGAGTGAAAGACAAGCAGGCACAACTCGGAGATGTTTACACAGCTCCCTTTTTATTTTGACCCTTCTGAATAGGGAAAGATTGTTTATGTGCTCCAGAGGATGTTTTACCACTGTCACTTCCTACAGAAACGTCCTCAAGTGCTGGCAGAGACAAATCTCTGCTCGTATCTCTGGCTGGAGTCTCGCAGAGGAGAGGACAGAAATCGCAGCTCTGTGGGACCATCAATCCTGTAATCAACTCCACCAGACCCAAACAAACCCAGTTGCTTCAGAGCATCTGTGCCTTATTATTCCAGAGGACGTATTTTGTGTGGAGTGCCCAGCCCAGGGCAGGAACAGGAGCATCCCCAACCGAGATGTTTCCATCCCACTCCTGCCCCAGCTGGGGGCTCCTGGAGGGAACCACGCAATCATTCAATGCAGTTGCATTTTTGAATGGCAATTCCAATGAATTCAGAGATAAATCTTATATTTAGGGTCCTGCCTGACACAGTCAAGGTGGTGGGGACAGCACAGAGAAACGCTGCTGCTCCGAGAAGTAGAACCTATGTCCCCTCCTGTTTGGAGAGTTAGAAGAGGATTCAGCTGGTTTTTCCTTCTGTCCAGAGGATTCCTCAGCTGCCTCAGCCCCAGGCAGTGCCTTGCTTAGCACTGGTAGAAATAAAAATCCCTTGAGATTGTAAATTTAGAGTCCATCACATTTGAGCACAGCTATCTGGGCAAAATTCTCAGATTCCTGAGCTCCAGCAGCTCCAGGCCTGTCAGTGCAGTTGTGTCCCGTAGGTAGGACAGCAAAGCCCTGCAAGAGGTGTTTTTCTGAGCTGTCAAACAGGGTGGCTGCACTCAACTGAAAGTTGCCCAGTTTCCATCCCCACACGAAGTTAAACAGGGCACAAAAAGCCAGGGAATTGCAACATTTTCCCCATAAATGTCCTTTAAAAATGTTTGCAGTGATCACTCGGCACAGGAATACAATTTCCATCAAAAACTGTTGAGGGACAGGACGGCTTCCCTCTTTCCCCTGCACAACTGGGCAGAATAATTTGTCCCCTGCAAAAACTGTAAGAAATTTTCCAGATCAGAGACCGAGTTAGAGGAGATCCCTGGGCACTCGTGTGTGCAGGGCCACGGGGATGCTGAGGGAGCCCCAATTCCCCGTGGAGCAGGGGTTCCATCCCACAGCCCTGGAAGGAGCTGGGAGAAGCAAAATGACAAAAACACACGAGGCAGCATCACGCAGAGAGCCAGAGCTACCTGTGTTTTATAACATCCTCTCTGGTTCCAATTTCATCAGCTTGGCAAACGCTCTCCTGGTGGAAATAATTGAGGCCTGAGAGTGGAGAGCGATGGAGGAAATATCTAAGCCATGAAATGTCAAGTTGCTTTCCAAAAAGGGTTCCGATCTCCCGACCACATCAAGAAGGGTGTCTGAAAAGACAATCAGGACGTTGGTCAATTAAAGGGATTTTGGAGTTTTTCTTTCGGTTGGGAATGTGAGGCCAGAGGAATGCCTGGCCTGGTGGGGTGGTTATCCCCCACAACCCCACAGACCTTGTTTTTCAGCTGCAGGTCCTGTTTTTTATCCCCTGAGCTGTTTATATTTTATATAAAGCTCCATTCTAAGGGGGGCAATTTGGGAGCTTGCTGTTTTCATTTTAGTTTTGCACTGGGAGGGTGAAACCTTCAGCACTTACAAGTTGAAGCCAAGGAAACAAAACCTGAGCTGAAGGTAAATACTTGTTCTCCAATTAACTCCTACTAAAAACACATTTTGACCTGAGAATGCTGCACAGGGGGATTAATTTCAGATAAACATCAGTCACATCAACTGCCCAGCAAATCTTTAAATACAGCGGTTCAAAGTCAAAAAGTCATTCCTGAACATGAACCACGAGGCACCAAGGATGTCTTACATGGGGATATCAAAGGTACCAACCCCTCCCTCTTCTATGTGACAACTGTTTCTCATCCCTGAAGAGGCAGGAATTCATCAGCAGTGAATTCAGGGTGTTTTGAAGCCTCTTAAACTTCACAAAGAGGGAGAAAAAAGGATGAATATATTCTTAAACGTACCAAAAGGAAGAAAGAAAGAAAAAAGAGCTAGCTTTATTTTCCCAGGGGAATTTAACTTATATTAGTTTACATCCTGTGGTATGGGTAAATAAACAATCCCTAACCAGTGTCAGACTGGCTGCTGTTTTGGCTGGCAGGACCTTTGCTTAGCAAGGCTTGACTAACATCGTGCCATGAGCTCCCATTTTCTCCTTCCACTCTCTTCCATCCTCTGGGCCTCCTCCTTCCACTCACCTTCCTTGCTGCCCACTTTCCTTTCACGTTTCCTGGTTCCCTAAGCTTGCCTTTCTTTCAGGAAACAAGGTCCTTTCCACATCCATATTTTAATTTCCCCCCTCTTATTATTCTCAAGGGCCAGATTGTCTCTTGTTCTGCCCTGCCAAGGAAGTGGTCTCCATAAAATTCATGTTAATGGGTTAGGGATAAAAAACACAGGGATGAGGGATAAATGACACATTTAAAATAAGCCCACAGGGTCCTGCAGGATGGCCCAGGGTTCATCTCCTCCCCTCTCATTCCCTGTGGGACCTGGCCATGCCTGTGCTGTGGGCACTGAGCGCACCTCTCATCACAGAGATGTTGCTGTCACTGTGGGTGGCAAAGGACTCACCTGCACCAGGTTCCTGCAGTGCTTTGAGTTCTAGAGCTGTGAGAAGCCAGCAGAAAATAACAGCCTGCAAGGTGGTTAAAAGCTTATTTAAGAAACTTTGGGACTGGGTGATGTGGAGATGAATTGTTCCAGACATCAGCAGAGAAGGACCACGGTGGCTCTCCACAATCCCTGGGCTCATTCCCACCACCAGCAGGTTCTGAGGGTGCCCCACCTTCAGGCTGTGGGGTGGAGGGGGATGCTGAACTCCTGATCATAGCAGGTACCTCAACTGTCTGTCAGGTGTTGGGGCTGGAGATCACTGGGGAGCCTTTGGGAACATCATCCTTGATTTCCCTGGTCCCTGGGCTGGCTCACTGCTGTCTCCTCCCAGCCTCCAGCCCAGGGCAAGAGGACACTTGAGGTCAGGCTCTGGAAGTGCCTCTATAACCCTGCAGGCTGAACTCTCACCCTGACAGGTGTGGAGCTCGTGGATTCTCGATTCCTTTGCTCCTGTAAATCCAGCAGGGGAGGAAAGCCACCCCGGGGACCGAGTTGGGTTGGAAAATGCTGTTTATTCCCTTGAACTCCCTGCGAAGGACACAATAGAACAATGGGCTGGAGGCAGTGGAGAAGCAAAGCCCTGAGGTCACCCTCTCCTGTCCCAGCTGGTGCAGCATTGTTCCCTGATGGGAATTTCTGCTCAGCTCCCTGACCATGTGTTTCCTATGACTGTTACCCAGCTTCTCCCTCCCCCAAGTCCTTCCCCTCTTTGTTCCTCCCTCAGAGGCTGCGGATTATTAATTAAACCTACGCTCAGGATTCTGGGATGGATCAGTGCAGGAACCTTTATCCCATAGGCAGGGAACTGATGCAAAGAGAAGGAGAATGACCTTGTGAGAGCCACAAGAAGAGGTGGCATGGATGCCAACCCACAAGTGACAAGGATGGCCTGTGGGGTTCTGTGCTCAGCAGAGACCCAGGACTAGATGAAAAAACACTAAATTATATCTCATGGTTAGCAGGGAACTTAGTGGACTTTTAGGGACTCTCTCCCCTCCACTAAGCACTTGCAGGCACAGCTGCACGTTCTTCCTGTTTCACTGGGGACTGTGTATCTTCATCAACATGATTTATTTCATCAACAGGATTTATTTCAGCAAACAAACCTGACTTTTTTGGGTAAGAGTCCAAAGGGAGGGAAGTGACAGTGGGACTGCAGAACTGTCTTGTAAAGCAAGTCTGACCAGAAAGCAAAGGACCTTCTGTTATTGCTTGGGATCGGGGACAGGACTGACACAGGGGGCTCAGGGAGGAACTTGTAATCAGTTATTAAATATCTGACACCCCCCCCCCCTCTTAAGATAGAGATGTATATCCACACATACAACACAGCATAATGGCTTTTGCAGGGTTCAGGAGCGATGCTGTTCCAGTTGTCTGAGCTGGCGGCTCCCGGTTCGTGGCCATGTGGTTGGCTGTGAATTGGACTCATAAAAATGTAGTGAACTTTTTTTTTTTCTTTTTCCCCCTCTTTAATTTTTTTTTTTTTTAATTTTTTTTATTCTTCCTGACCCTACTCAGTGCCATAAATACCTGTATGTAGCAAAGGGTTTATAAATAGCACAGTAGCATCCACTGACAGCAGACTGGTGCTAAGTCTGACTGGATCGCAGTAACGTGGAGCTGGAGCAGTCTGGGAGAGGAATATGTGGCCAATAAAGATTTGTGGAGCTAAAGTCATTCAGAAAGCTCAACACCAGGCAAAACTGGGTAAAAAAAAGCCCCAACCCCAGTCTGCTGTGGGACGAGGTTCTGAAATGGAAACACCTTAAGCCAATATTGCCCCTCTGAGGTAGCACTGAAATTCCATATAAATTTACGGCGTAGCTGACAGGGAGCTTGAGTAACTCGGTGTGTCTGGACGTTTGGCCCAGTCCAATAATAACATGAAAGAGAATTTTCTACAGATCCTTTGCTGATCCTGAGACTTTGGACTCGAGGTTTGGAACTTTTTTTTTTTTTTTTTTTGTTCGACGGTTCTCTACAAATTGTCGGATTCTCAGATGAATATGTTATTGAAAATAGTTCATAAATTTTCTCAACAGTAGCTCCTGGTATGCAGGACCTTTGCAATTCCAGTGCCAACCCCCAGTTACTCAGCTCCTACGGTAACATTCTGGTTCCCTTACGGGATTGCCTCGGTTACTGTCTGTCCCAGGCATTCAGAACTCATGAGTCAACGCCCGAAACATCATTATTTTTTGTATAAACATATCAAAACTGGGGCTTTTTGATTTGCTTCCTCTCTTCTGCGTCCGTAGGGCTTCCACATCCCATCTGCTGGAAGCCAACCTCCAAAATGAAACATGCTGGAGTTTCGTTTCACCACACAGAAATTCCCCACGAAGGAAAGGTTTTCCCAAAAAGCCCGTTTTTTGGGGGTTTTTTTTTGATGGATTTTTAGCCTGTTGGATTCTTTGACGTCCAACACAAGTGTGAGCACCCGCTGATGCTTCTCCCACTGTTGGGAATTTCCTTGTGTGTCTGTTTGGTGCCTGTTCCCTGAGGTTTTTGGATGGTTGGACTCACCTTGCAGAACATCCTTCGGCAGAGCCAGCGATAGCATCTCTCCTCTTGCTGCTCTTGCAAAAAGTACTTGGAGTGGCTTATACCTGCAGCAGTCAGAGCAATGGCAGCCATGCACAAATTGCACTGCTTGACTTCAACACAAACTATTTCCACGGAAAGGCTTTGGAGTGGGAAGATAATCTTTATCTCAGTTGTGATTCAGAACAGCAGTGTCGGCACAGCATGAGCCAGCTGCCCTCTTGCAGTGCAGTCAGACAGCTCTTCTCTCTTGAAGAAGGGAAGGAATTGAAAAGTTTGTGAAGTCTGGAGGGGAAAGAATATCATTTTCCTGTTGGTTGAGTGGTTCTTACTAGAGTGTCTTCTAAAGGAAGTCTTCTTCTGTCCAGAGATGCCCACCAAGGATGCTGCTCCTTTTGGCTTCAATAGTTTTCAGGATGAGAATTAGTCCTTTTGCCTTCCCTTCCCTCATTTCTGTTAATCCACTGCAATCCTCTAATAACTCCTGGAGTTTTCAGTGCCTCATGCTGTTGTGCTGAGGGAAGAGCAAAGATTTTATAATACTGGTTCCTCTTAGGTGAAGCATCTCTAGATGGAGGCAGCGAAGCAGTGAGAGCTGCATCATGTCCCACAGGAACCCAAGATTTGATTTAGCTACACAAACCCTTCCAGGTCCTTCATTCCTTCACTTCAAAACACCTTCCCTAAACCAATCCCTTCATTCCATCCCTAAACAGAGCCCTTTCCTCATCTTTTTAATGGAAAATCTTGGGTACATTTTTCAACCAAGATGTCCAAAATGTCTGCATTTTATGTCTCTTTCCTACCCTTCTTCTTCCCTCTTTTCCACTACATTTCCAGTCCTTCTCCCTCTCATTTAATTTTTCCATGGACAGAGGAACAACTCAAACGACAACCACAATTTTCACATTCGCTTCTTGAACCTCGGATAATTTTCTTTTTGCTTTGCTCTACAACACGAAATGTTTCTAACTTTTTGAGCAGCTTTTTACCTCACAAAAAAAAAAAACCGGTACTGAGCCTACCTACAGGCAATCCCAAGCCACCCCAGACACAGCAGCATGTGCCTGGAGCGCCTTTTTCTTTGCTTCTCAAAGCAAATTCCACTTTCCCCCGCGCATTAAAGCGGACGGGAAATCATTTGAGCCTTTGGTATATGTCAAACCTCTCCAGTAAGGTAAATGTTTTTCCTACAAATAATGCCTTGCATGTTTGATCAACTTTGTGACCACAATATCTATAAGCACCTCAAATGTTAAACAAGGCATGAGCCAGATATATTTACCAGCCAGGAGATTTAAAAGCCATTCTTGACGTCAAGCTGTGAAGATCAAATATTCCAACTTGATGGCTGCCAGTACAATTCCCAACCATTGTCCAGATCCAAACCCCATTGTACTTGCTTTTGTTTTTGGCTTCTGAAATAAGTCTTTCACTCAGACCACTGATGTTCTTAAATAAATAAGTTTCTAGGTCAACTTGCTGATGGATGTTAATATGGCTATAATTTAAAGCCAGTGGTGATATCAGCTCCTAATAAGGTATAAATTAATGGCTGTGGTCACTGTGCGAACATGTAGGGAATATCCTGGACTTCTGAGCAGTTTTTAAGGCGGGCTGGGGTTTGTACTGACGATTTCTCTGTGCAGGTTACAGAGTAATTGTAGATGTACAGGGCTAGTTCTGATACCGTGGCTCAGGTTTCTGATAACAGCAGCAGCAAACGATGATGCTCATGGGGTAAAGGTCTCTTAAACCAGAACCAGGAGATGGTGACTCTCAACCCATTACTATCAACAAGCACATAAAAGTCTGGCATCCCTGGGACAAATACACCAATTTTCCATATGATAAACCCTTATGGCCTTCATGGAAATCCAACAGGGAGCAATTACTGTCCATAACGCACGTGGATTGCTGAATCAGACCTGGAGATAGTCTGAAATGCCATTATGTTCTGACAGAGGCAATAAACTTCATTTGCATTTACTCAGCTCTGGTGGAATTTATGGGTGAGGACACCACGTGAGGATTTTTTCTGGTTCTTTCTTTCTCTTCAGTTTTATTTTAAGAGCAGCCTTTTTCCCACCTGGATGCAGGAGAGACCACATATCTTGGGTTGGGAAAGCGGGGAGATGGGATTCTGCTGATGAGACTTAGAGATGCTCTTGGCATCATTGTCAGCCACTCAAGGAGCTGAAGGGATGCCCCAGGCTGTGTCCCCTCCTGACCCCAGCATCCTGGACATCAAGGTACCATGCCCAGCAATGGATGTAGCTGCTAAATAATCCCATATGGAATAATCACAGCGTGTTCTGAACGTTATTTTTAAAATGCAGAACAAGGAGAAAGGATGAAAGAATAAAAGCTGGCACCCACTGTGCTGCTCAGGATGAACAGGCAGAGAAAAAAAGTACCTGGCTTAGTCATTCTCTGGGTAATCCAGACACCACAGTGCTCTGAAGTGTCTGCCTCTCCCCAAATTTAGTTTCTCAGTCTGATGCTGCTCAGCCTTTACACCCCAGCTGAAGTCTGAGCCGGATGCCCATGATTTAGGACTTGCTGTTTGTCCAGGAACACAGAATGTGTAGAAGGTACAGAGGCACAGACTGCAGCATCCTCTCCTCTAGCCCCTGAAATACAAATTAACCAGTCTGGTATTTGATCACGGGCTGTTCTTAAAGCAGTTTTTTATTCTGCACTTTTATTTTCCATGGCTGTTGCCAAGACAGAGTCTCTCCAGGATCCCCTCCCATCCCATCCCATCTCGTCCAATCCCCTGGTTCTTCATCCTTGCTTTTCCCTTTTTATTTTCCAGATCAGACTTTGGCTCCCTTTACCCCTTCTCTTCCACATTGGCTTTTGTGGCCTGCTTGGGAACTCACTTGAGTGTCTGATGCGTGCCCATGAAATCTCTCCTCCCTGGCACCGCCTCGTCCCAGTGTTCCCAGCAGTTACTGGGCTGGTGTTTTTTTAATATTAAGCTCTTCTGCCTTGCTCCTGGCTACTGGACTGCAATGAAAAAGGCTGTGAATTAATGAAATATCTATTGCAGCTGACTTTAAATGATCCTAAAAAAAATAAATTTTAAGTCCTGATTAGCCTCAATTACCTGCCAGTACAGGCTTCTTCTTTATATTTCCTAATTCTTTGCCCAAGCTATTATTAAATGTCTGAAGGAATTGCCTTCCTCTCCTTTCATTGAGGAAATAATTCCAGTGCCTAATAGCTCTCCCTGGCAGGAAAACTCTTCTTAAACTCTTCTTTTTGCACCTCCTCCCTTCACCCGGACGACACCGAACAATCCCCGTCTGTCCTTGAGGAATATACGTCCTCACATATTCATAGGTAATTATTATTTTTTCCACTTTCCCAAGTGTTTGGCCACAGAGTGGTTACACTTCAAAGATCCCAGCCTCAGATACTTTGGGAACATTGCCTCATTATCTGCACTTACTGGCAGGGGAAAGACATCCAGTTTCTCATCTCAGCCCCGAAAGTTGGCACCAAACCCGGCTCAGCAGCACTTTGGGCCCTACCCACGACTTCAGGAGAGGTTTTGGGCTTTGGGAAATGACACCCAATCATGGCAACGTTTAGTCTTCCCTCTCTGCTGGGTCCCACAACCCTCAACCATCATCCAGTCAGACAGGACATCCTTGTCTTGGAAACGGAATGTAAAGAGCTGCTTTTGCTCCAGGAGCCACTGTGCTCTTCCAGAGGGGCTCTCCGTGAGCTTGTGGTCGGTCCTTGGGGAGCCAGGCTGGATCACTTGGCTTCCCAGGGGTCCTTGGTGTGCCTGGATTTCCCCCCACCAGCAAAACACGAGTCATAAAATGTTTTCCTGCTCAAATTTGCGGTAACGGTGCAACAACTGCCTCCGTGGTTTCATGGCACCTCTCAAGCACGATGGACACAACCAGTTCATTTTGTCACAGAGGCAACATGGGGCAACATGAAATCAAAGTGTCAGGAGGAGGTGACACCTGAGGGAGAGTCCTGGCCCTTCACAGGGGCTGGGAAATCACTGCCTCAAGGAACCAAACACAGCCAACAACTCTGTTGCATTAGTGCAGTAGTTTAGGACAGCAATTAACCCCAGTGTGTGCCCACACACACCGAGGTTCCCATCCAGGAGGGTGTTCGTGGTTCACAGGCGCTGGCAGAAAGTGTACAAGTGTGAATGTTTAGGCAGGAGCTTGGTCCTGGTTTGGGGGACTTTGAGCAGGGACCTGCTCACACATCACCTCTGTCACCACAGACCACCTCACAGCTGGATGCAGGGGACCAACTGCACAGCTGGATAGAGGGAACAGGAGCCCTGAGAGGCCACAGCACAACTGCCCAATGCTGCTTTAGGGCTTTATTCCGTGACAAATATGCTTAATTACTGCTTATACAGGGCTTTTCACATCACTTTTTAAATACTCAGATGTTATTCTTGTCAATTCTGGGGCTGCAAGGCCTCTGCCAGCTCTCTGGGCTGCCACGGCAGGGCAGGACGTGACTCCTGTCAGATCAGGTGAACTGATGGAGACGTTCCCATTGATTACAGGGATTATTTGCTAAACAGCTTGGGCTCTGCTACCCCAACCAGCCTTTCACTCGAGCCCATCAGACGCAGAGCTCAGTTGTTATTTCATAAAGTGCCCCGTAACTAAACTGATTTGTGGCGTTCCTGGGGGCCGGGTGGGATGGCTGAGCGTCCAGGCCCGCCAGACTCCAAACTGATGGGAATTTAAATGGCTCAGCCTTAAACCCCCAGAAAATAAAATCAAACGGTGAATGATCCGAATGGAAATTATTCCCTGCCACAATGGCATCGGCAGGAATGCCAAGCTTATCTATTTATAGCCTTATCTGTGGCTAAATACCCATAAATAGCTATGTAAAGCACTGCAGAGAGATGTATGTGTGTGTATGTCTTTTCCAGCCACTGAGATGTTAAATCAATTTTATAACAAGTTGCTTTTCCAGCCACTGAGTGGCTGTAAATGTTAAGTGTTTTTACAGGCGATTTTTTCCCCAGCTGCTAAGCAGCTTTAAATGTTATCAAAAAAAGTTGCTTTTCCAGCTGTTCAACCACTCTGAGCATTTTTAATGGATTTTTTTTTTTTTTTAACTTGCTAAAACCTATTTATATTTTACTCACAAAGCAAGTGCAAAATTGTCCTGGCTCTGTCTAGGTCTTGTTTTTATTGTACTTTTTTCTTTTTTTTTTTTTTTTTTTTTTT
>NW_020955479.1:1138716-1157735 GCF_003031625.1 Empidonax traillii
TGAACATTATGAGTTCATCTTAAGCATTTAGATACCTCAAAAGCACCGTCCTTGCGGTATGTTCAGTGGAAACACTGTTCTTGTGGTATGTTCAATGGAAATACTGCACTTGTGGTATTTTCAATGGAAAAAAAATATTATTGTGGCTTTTCCAATTCAGGAAATGCTGGTCGGTCTTTAAAACCAGGGGAAAAAGAGGGAGTGGAGGGTGAGAGAGCTAAATCGAGGTGACAGCGAAATGGAAGAATTATTTTATTGTAACGAGGTGGGGAGAGATATACGAAGAGTTTAGGGCAGGAAAAGGGAAAATTCTTGGGGCCCTTGGAGGATTTGTAACAGTGGGAGAAGGAAAAAGGTCTGGGGTAGCAGGAAGGAAAGGTGCAGGATGAAGCTGGGGTGGAAGAAAAGGAGAGCTGGGAGGAAAAAAACGAAAACCAAAAAGCAATGGGACAAGGTGGAGATGTGTTGGAAGAACAAAGATGAGGAATCTTGAGGAATTTTGGGTCCCAAGGTCAAGTATCCAAAGTGTTGCTGCATGTTCAGAGAAATCAAAGGCTTTTGAAGTTGGTTTAATCAGAGTGAAACCCCCTGGCCAAGCCCTTCTCCTGCCTGCGTCACACTGCAAGGGGACTTGTAGCCGTTTGGATCCTTTCATCCGAGTTTTGGGATTAACCAGGGAGAGCTGATGATGAGGTGGCTCATTCCATTGCCGCTGGAGCTTAGGACTGTCATGGCCATGATGGGGTGGCTGCTGTAATAAGTGAAGATCCCTCCAGAGTAGTGTCCAACTGCTGACAGAAAAATAAATGCATCATTTTCAAGGAGAGAAGGCTAAAAGTCTCATCTCTGCCCCTGAAACCACTAAAGTTCCGGAAAAACTTAGGAATTTGTAATAATTAGAAAAAAAAAATCACAAGGAGAAAACTCAATTTAATTTTGATATCCATCAATTCCTTTGGGGGGGAAAAAAAGAGAAAAAAGTAGGATTTGGTTTTGGCAGGAAATAGTCAAGAAATTCTCCTGAGTCTGACACTCCTGATAATAATGATTGTTAGTGATGTTTATAGGCATGTGTAGGAGACTGGTTTAGTTCTCTCTCTCTTTGTGGTGGGATTCAGATGACCTCTCAACTCACATAACACACCCAGCAGAAAATACCAAACAAACACGTAAACCCCGTGTTTTTTTTTAATTAAAGTATATATTCTATATTTCTGTGCACATAAAAATGACACAGTCCCTTTTAACCTAAAAACACGAGGTTTCCAACTGCTCCACTACCATTTCAAGGTCTGTGCATCTTCTCCAGTCTACAAGATGTTCAGTTTTGCCCAGGATCCAGTGTTTGCTTTAGCTGATACTGGAATCATTCACATTTGCAATAAAGTCCCTTTGGCCACGTTCTCATCTCTTTGTCTTTGCTTTCTAAGAACTTCCCAGTTATCAAGTTTTACCGGCCAAAAAAACGTAGCAGAGAGCGAATTTCAGGATCACACAGAGAAGTATTTACAGCAAGTGACATTTTGGTTTCTACCAGGAAATATTTGCACCAGATGTTGCTCCCGCACGCCTCCAGTCAGGACTGGAAATGCCACCCTGTGATTCATCTGACCAGTCACAGTCAAGTAACTCAGAGCAAATTTTGAAGTCTCATAACGAGTCCCTGGAGCAAAGGGTTTAGAAATATGGTGTTTCTGTAACAAATTTACACGGTCTCATAAAAATCCAAGAGCCCAGCAAGGTCACTGGGAAGATTTCTTGTCTCTTCAGGAGCTTCAGGTCAATACCATCATGAATGGATTTAAAAAAAAAAAAAAGAATTTGCTTTTAGACCATCCACAAAGAGAAGGAAAAAGGCAGCAAGTGGATTAATATCCAGAAATGCTGTAATCTTGCTGGTGAATCACTACAGTTGTAAATCCTGCTGTATCTTCTTTGCCTCGTGTCATCTGCCATTACTACATAAAACAAGTTAACAGCTTGCATCATCTCATGCTCAAGTTATCCCCCCTGACAATAATTCTATGAGCCTGTGACTTACACAGGTTCACATTTAAAGCTGCAATTCCCTCCTGAACCTTGGGCCCTTTTGGACTGCTGTGCTGGTGTGACACAGCAAATTGCAATCCCTCCCGTGGGAATCGCTGCTGGTGCTGAACCTGAACAGGTCCTTTGAGGGCAGGGGGTGAGTGCTGGGGTGGAACAACTTTCTCTTTGGGCTCAATTGTGTCAGATTGGTTTTTATACCCTTCCTGATGGTCTGAAAACACAGCACCTCTTCCCAGCGTTCTTGGTGCTCTCTCCCAGGCCACTCCACGTCTCCTACCCCCAGGCTGTTCTCTGGACAGGAAATCCACTCAAATATGTGTATTTACTTCCCATTTCCCTGGTTGATAGTTGCTGTATTTCCTGCTGGGATGGGAGGCTTGATGGCACCTCCTGCTTTCTTGCACTGTCCAGGTTTCTCCTGAGCAGGTTCCTGAGCTGGGTCCACCCCTGTGAGCTGAGCCTGGGGAGTGAATTCACCCCTGCACATCCACACCTCGTGGATACTCTCACTCTCACTCTCCAGGTATGGATGGATCGTGGTCCATGGAATCGAAGGAGGTGCTGTTGGATACATTGATTTTGGCCTCTTCACTTCACCCCCTCTTCTAGGGCAAGATTATTTGAGATTTATTTTTAGTCCTTTGTCCAATCTGGTGGCAAACTGCTCAAACTTCTCCCACATCCTTTGGAAGAATTTTCCACAGTCTAATAAGATTTCAACACTTGGAAGTTTATCCCGTTATTCAGCCTAAACTTTCCTCTACACAACATTATGTTTTCAGTCCTTATACCCTTTTCACCATCCTAAACAATTCATCTTCTTCTCAGTGTTTACAATCCAAAAGATTTCCTTCTGCCTTCCAAGAAGAAGTTTCCAATCAGTATTCATAAAATGGAAAAATAAATGACAAACAGAAGGCTCAGTGGAGAAGAACCTCCTGCACCGCAGCAGGCAGATGTTTGTGCAACAACCATGTGTGCTTCAAAACAGGCTCTATTTCTGCACCCCCAAAAGGTGCTGGACACATCTTCAGCCCAAACAAACCTTGGGAACTAGAGATCTGCATACCTTCAGCTTCCAAAGCAATGCTCTTGTTTAAAAAATAAGAAAAAAAAATTAAAGCCAAACAAACCCAGGATTCGTTTTTATTCTTTTTTTTTCCCCTTCCTATTTTGCTATTGTTATTTTTGACTGAGCATGAAATGATCGAGTTTACATGGTCAAGGGCTTGTTTGTGTTGAGTGATGGTGCTTGGGCATCATGTCCATATAAACAGTTAACCTCCCAGGATGCAGGATCTTTGTTGTGTCTGATGAAGGCAGACTTTCATTAGGCCTTTTACCACCAGCTCTTGGAACTCTTCCACTTCATGCAAGTAAGAAAACCACAAATATTCCTCTACTTATATCAGTACCAGAAGCTGGGAGCATGGAATGCTTCAGAATGCTTTGAACCCCGTAATTGTCTCTTGTAATAATACATTTTTTACATTCGAACTCGTGAGTTATCAAGGAGGAGGAACGGAGCAAGTTGGTTAAATAAAGAATTAAATTATGGTCATGGAAAAAAAAAAAAAAGAAAGAAAGGAAAAAAAAAGGTACTTTCCACTGTTCTCAAAGGAAAGTGATTTGGGAAAGATGAATCAGAAGGGATCTGTCCCTCCCTGTATGGCTTTGTGTTGTAGTCCACGGAGGGAGGGATGGACAGTGGGAAGGCCATGGCTGGATAGACCTGAGGGAAAGGGATTCCTTGTCTTGGAAGCCTCTTGTGCTATAAAACCTTCTGTGAAACAGAAAATATTTGAGATTAAGTGTAGGTTTATAGGTTATATTGGACAATATGAGGGAACAGGTAAATGCCATCCCCACCCACAGAGCTGTTCTGCACCTTGTCTGAGTGCCCAAAATCAATGCAGCTCAGACCCTTGGCCATATTCCCTGGCCCTGCCTGACCCCAGCTCTGTTCCACAAAGCACTAAAATCACTTCCTCCCTTGATTTTGCATCTTATTTCTGCATTCTGAGATCTAGATTTGTACCCAGAGGGTCTTTTACAGGAAAATGCCCCATTCTGTCCAGTTTGGTGATTGCAGGTGTGAATACTCTGCTCTGAATAACTGCTGAACACTTGACTTTTTTCTTCTGGAACATCTTCCTCCTTTAGAGTCCAGATGGGATTTCATTGCCATGATCTTCCCAAGCTATATTGCAGAATTCATCTCGAGGGATCCTCTAATATTTGTATGAATGTACCTCAGGAAAAGATTTTGGCCGTGGGAATCTTCATCCTCCCATCACATCCTATGGCAAAATGTGTTACTCCCCTGAGAAAGGCCATGATGAAGCAGCCAGAGAGGAAAAACAGTGGTGCAAGGAGGTGAAAAAAAAATAAAAAGCCATCTTTCAGAAGCTGGTTCAAGTCATTGTTAGTACCCTGTCATTTGTTTGTATCCCAAATCCACAAACTACATAAGAAAATGAAAAACAAAACCAAAAATGAAACCTAGCAGTGTTATAAAAGGATTTACAGCACAATAATTTTGTATTAAATTAAAGGAGCATTTGCATCTGGAAAAATGTAGACGAAAACAGAGTCTTCTTATTTTTCTCTAGATTGATTTGATTGAGTTTTCTGGGTTTAAGACATCAGTGTTCAAAAGAAAATGAGAATCTTTGAGCTCTTTGGTCATCAAATTATCTGGAGCAGGAGTTTAACACAGGTGGTCAAAAGGACTGGATCCCTTTTGGTGCTGCAAAAACACACCCAGTTCTAAATTCTGTTTTGAAGAGTTTAGAAATGCAGACACCAGTGCAGATCAGAGTCCAGGGAAACAGGCTTTTTGATCCCAAATTATCTTTGGAGAGGGAATTGGGATCTAATGCCAAAGAAGTGTCCTAGGGCTGTTCACTGCTCTGCTCAATTCAGGCCATAAATTGCCAGCAGAGCAAAGAAGAGGTACCTGGATGTGAGAAGGAGTTGAGGAGTAACAGTGAAGGAAGAGAAGGTTAATTGTGACATTGACTTGTCAGCATTTGAATATTTATTTATAACGTTAGGAATTTTATTAAAGAATTTAGATAATATTCCAGGTTCAATCCCATTAAAATACACTTTAAACTGAAAGAGGGTTGGCTTAGGTAAGACATTAGGAAGGAATTCTTCCCTGGGAGGGTGGTCAGGCCCTGGCACAGGTTGCCCAGAGAAGCTGTGGCTGCCCCATCCCTGGGAGTGTCCAAGGCCAGGTTGGACAGAAACTTGGAGCAATCTGGGCTAGTGGAAGGTGTCCCTGCCCATGGCAGGGGGTGGAATGAGATGATTTTTAAGGTCCCTCCCAACCCAAACCATTCTGTGATTAAAACTTGGTGAGAACTTTGCTTCTCTGCTGTTTCCCCCTCAACATCCCCCTGGGAAAAGCGTCCCTTCGTTTGCTCAGGGCAAAGTCCAAGCGCTGCCTTTCTGCTGCCATCTGCCCAGGGGAACCCCAGCCTCTGTGATCTGGACCAGCTGCTCCCCAGACCTGGATCAGCAGCATCTCCTGTCCCTCCATGGCAGAGGATCAGAGCAGGCAGAGCTCTTTGATGGGAGTTCCCTGGGACTTCTCACCGCAGATTAATGAGCAACAAAATCCTTTGTTACCAGCCTGCCTTTGCTATCAAGAGCAGGGCCAGATAAGAGGGGGGAAATTAAAAAAACATAAAGCCATTTCTGTGACTGTTTTGTGTCCAAACTGCCTGTTTTGGCTTTACAGTCTCACATGGCAATAACTCACTGCCATGGTTATCAACCCTAATCAGCCCCATCACAACCGCCCAGCAAACTCTGGGCATGGGAAGAAAGTGTGCCAGGAGGGAAAAAGAGCTTTCTCTCGCAGGGACTCAGTAAAAACAGAGCCAAACCAGCCCCCAAATCTAACAGGAATATAAAAAAATCTCTTGGAGATAACTTTACATCCCCTTCCCACTATAAGGAGCTGCCTTTCAGCTGCTGCTCCTAGTGGGATCACCCGGGGAGAGCAGGGCACTGAGGGACACGATTCATCACGCAGGGAAGCAGCACTTTTCACTCCTCTTTGTCCATTTATCTTCCTTAATCACCCACTGCCGAACTACAGAAAGCTGTGGGGAGCAAAAGCAGCACCAAGACAAGTCAGGGCCGTGCTGCTCCACAGGGATCTTCTCCCTGTGGGAACCTCCAGCGCCGGTTCCTGCTCATCCATGACTTCCCTGACTACAGATTGTGGAAGTTTCTGTGCTCTCCTGCATCAGCAACGGCCTTGGGAACTCATACAACCTTTCATTTCGGCCCTTTTATTTGTGAATTACTTTCCTTTAAGAATTCTGCTCTTTAATAGAGGGGCTGTGATGTCAAACTCTTTAATAAGAGCTGTGCTTTTCCCTCTGTAGTTTTGTTTTTATTCTAAATGAGATTTTACTTTTTTTCCTAAACAGATACAATTTTAAGGGGGGGGGGGGAAGAAGGGGGAGGGAAAGGGGTAAAGCCAAACATGACCAGAAAAGACCTTATTTGTTATGGAAAAATTATAACAAAGATTTTTCTGTGGTTTATTTTTCTCTTTGCTCTTCCTGTTGTTGGTAATAAAAGAATTTTTATTGTTCTTTGGTGGTAATCCTAGCTTTATGTTGAAAATCAGAAAGGATTTTTTCCTTCTTTCATATTTTTTTTTTAAATTTTTTTTTTTTTTTAAATTTCTCTGTTTTTGGTTTGGTTCTCTGGTTTGTAGCCTGGATGGAACTAAACCAAGCATTGAAAAATCTTGCCACACACGGTCAGAAATGGCTCTGCTCCTGAGCTGGCCGGGCAGTGCTTCTTCCCAAAATGCTGCTTCACATCCAGTCATTAAGAGGGAATGAGGAGCATCTGCCCCATGATAGATGGAATATTCTGATCTGAGTTTACATCCATAAATACAATATACACCCATAAATCCCAGAATTTGAAAGGTTGAGGCCTGCATTCATTCTGTTTTCTTTCCCCTTTTTCTTCCCTCCTGGTGGTGGTGGAAAGCAACAAGTGGTTGGAATTTTTCTTTCTGCAGAACTGGAAAATTAAATTTAATTTTTAATATGAAAAGTACCGGCAGCTGAAACGTTATAATTTCAAAACTAATCTAACTGATCCACTGCCTAAGTGAAATCATGTGATGACCACGATAACCTTTGTTTTTCCTCTCCCATGTAAGTCGTTCAGCCAATATTTATGCAAAATAAGTCTAAATTTGGATTGTTGCCTCCTTCAAAAAAAAAACAAAAAAAAATCTCATCCTTAATTAATAAAAACATAAGACAAAACCAACAGCAAAACAAAGAGAAGCAAAGCAGGAGAAATCTTCTCCCCCTTCTTGTTAAGGGTGATGATATTCCAGAGGGAGAGTGCTGAGGCTTGTCCATGGTGGGATCTGCTCTGCTCCATCCCATGGACATCCCTGGGAGCTCTCCCAGCCCCTCAACACCTCAACCCACCCCCAGCAGCTCAGGACAAGAGCTGAGCACCAGCAGGGAGGTGGCTCAGAGCACTGGAAAGTGCTTTTCCACTTGCCTTTCCCCTTTACATGATAATGCTGAGAGGAAACAATTTCAAATAACGTCTCTTTCATTGTAACCCAGTCCACAGCTCTTTGACATGATGGCTCTGGCAAGACTTGGAGAGACATCAGACTAATAAAACATCCTCAAATATCAGGTTTGGAAGTTAATTCATTTGGAGCCACACTCTTTTGCCAGAAAGGAGACATTTTTTTTTTCTTTTTTTTTTTTTTTTTTTTTTGCTGCGAGTGTTTGCCGATCTTCAGACGAGTGGAATAACAGAGCAGTCCCAGAAAGGCTTCTGGAAGTTATCAATATCCAATTTGCCACTTGAGCCTTCTCATTCACCCTGCAAATGAGCTCTGCAAACAGATCCTTTGCGGTGGGAGAAGGGCCGAGCCCGAAGCACCGGGAACGGGGCAGGAAGGCTCAGCCTCTGCTCTTCCCTCCTCCTGCCCCTTCCCAAGGAGCCTTTGGAAATCAGGGAGCCTTTGCTGCCCGTTGCAACCAACAACAGCCCCGAAAGTAGTGCAAATAATGTTTCCATTGCTCACCCCATTTCAGACTGAGAGCATATTTTTCTTGGAGCATTCTTAACCTTTGGGATCTTTTCATGTTCTTTAGCCATTGTGTTTGCTTCTTCCTTGTTTTCTTCCAGGGAAAGCTGAAATGGCTCACAATTAAAATCTTTTTTTAACAGCTTTCTCCTGTTCCTTTGGCAAAACAAATTTTGAGCTGCTGGAACGATTCAGGGCCGTTTACTCCTTCCTCAAATAGTTTCCCCCTTCTTCCAAGAAATCCTGCTCCTTTTGGATCTGATAATTTGCTTGTGTAAGGAGGGACACCTCCAGGGTCTTAAACAGAACTGGAGAGATCTGCACCAGCTGAAGATTGTCATTGTTAAGTCAAGGGACAAATCTCTTTATGCTGGGCCAGATTCTTTCAGTGCTACTTGTTTGTTTTTAAAATCAGCCAGTGGAACTGAGAACAGAACCTGGTTAAATAATGAGAGGTGTTAATGCCTAGCCAGGCTGGGAGTGGAAATCGGAGCCACAAATGGCTGATGTCACCCACACTGAAAAACGTGGGAGGATTCGGGATTTAGGAGTCTGGTTTTAGCCATCCTGGCAGCAGAACGTGGCCATGACACCTCCCAGGTGAAGGCAGGAGGGCTTTGCTGTCATCTCAGCTTGCTGTTGAGGTGCTGAGATGCACAGATCACCTGCAAGGGCTGGAGGTTTTCCAGCTCCAGGCTTGGGCTCATCACCCAGCTCACCCTTCAGCAGAGTCAGCTCCAAGGAGCTCTGCATCACCATCTGCCATGACCCACCCTGACCCAAAAAACTTCCTTTCCACAGCGTAATGGGCTTGATAATTTTCCTCAATGAGTGTGTTTACCCTGAGGACAGACACGTAAATCACACCAGCTGAAGCCCAGGCGAGCACATGACAAATACGGTATTTTTAAAGGTTGGTTGTTGTTCTTTTAAATGAAAGAAAAGCAAGAGGATGGGGTTGGACATTTATGATGTGCAAAAGAGGTTGTAACCACAGAAAAATCTGCCTCCAAAAGCCAAATATTATTCATTTTGGTGGAATGCACTGTTAAAATAGCTCAGCCTTTCAGGAAGAGGCACGCTTATGTAAACCAGCTCGTTTGCTTTCCTTCGGACAGACAACCTTGAGAATCTTTATGTACATGTGGTGTCTTCCTATAGACTTAGAAATGTCCACTGGATGAGTTTTGGTCTCCAGCAGGCTCATACACCACATTTAACAAGAGGTAAGCCCAGAGGAAGGCCAGGTTGGGAGCCACAACACCCACTGATCAGCATCAACAAATCCCAGGGTTTTAACAGGAGTCAATAATTCCCTCGTGCACCTTCCTGGTCCGCCACTGACTTCATTTTAAAAGGGCTGAGAACTCACCTCCAATCCTGTTCTAGGCTGGGAAACACCTGCCACAAGCATTATGTCCATCAAAAAGGATCATTAAAACACTGCCATGTCTTCAAATTTAGAGTTCTTTTAATCAACAACCAACTCTCTGAAGTTTCACATTGGAGTTCACCAGACAGGACACTGAAGAGCTCAGTCCTGAGACTTTCAGCTTTTTAACACACAGATTGTGTTTCAGAAAAACAAGCACTGTTGGATCTTTTTTTCTTTCCCTTTCAGTTCCCAGCACTGTTGGGTTTCACTGGAAAATAGTGACCAGTCCTTAAAAACCCTCCTGGAGGCCAATCCAGGCACGTGAAGGAGGGGACAAACAGCAAAGGTGAGCCCTGGTTCACCCAGGACAAACTGTGTGGAACAACCTGATGCCTTCCATGAATGATTGTGTCTTCCTATCACCCAAACCTTCCTTTTGCTGTCCTCTATTCTCCAGAACAAAGCTCGTTTTTCTAGAATCATGGAGTGGTTTGGGATAGAGGGGACCTTAAAAACCATTTAGTCCCAACACCCATCCACAGGCAAGGACACCTTCCACTACACTAGGTTGCTCCAACCTGGCCTTGAACATTCCCAGGGTGGTTTTTCAGGATGGTTCCTCTGTAAATGTGAGATCCCTCAATCCCGTTATTAATGATGAGCCCTCCTGGATAAGGATGCTCTCAGGAGTGACTTTGCTGCTGTTCTGCCCTGCAGCAGCCAGGAAACTGCATTTTGAAAAGTCAGCAGGAGTCACACGCAGATTAAATATTCATGTTTCTATTTTTCATCCTCTGATTTTTCACCCATGTGGCTGCAGGGGAAGAAAAAAAAGAAGAGACTGAAAATATGATCATTTAATCGAATGTTTAATTTGAAAGAGCTCAGAAACATTTAAAATAGAGGACAAACTGCTTGGGGTGATTTCTGAGAGTGCTTCATGTTGTTCATTTTCATGCTTCAGCTTCTCTTCTCCCACCACTTTCTGTCCCCATCAATTAGAATTTTTTATTTATTTTTTTTTTAAATCCTGCTTAAATCTTGCTGGGAGTGGATGAAACGCTGTGGCTGCTTTTCTTGGCCTAAGGAAAAGTTCTGTGTGTGCAGTAAAACTGCTCCCTGCTATTATCACCCTGGGAGTTACACACATAAACCCTGGGTTTATCCATGGAATAAAGGAGATTCGGAAATGCTCATAACTTCTGATAATTGGTGAAAAAATGCTGAATTCTATAGGTGATCTGCAGTGTCGTGAAGTGGAACTGTGCTGATTTACACCATTTAAGGCTTTCACCCACAGTAAAAAGAGAAAGACGTGAAACATTCCATTTTCCAGGGGGAAAGAAAGAAAGAAAAAAAAAAGTCATTTCTGACTGTGAAATCAAGTTTCAAAGGACAAAGTGTGTAAAGCACGTAAATTTAGGGTTTGAAAAATGGCAGAAAGGCAAAATAGAAGGGAAATAATCCAACACAGGTGAGAGATGAGGTTACTTTCATGATTAACCTCATGATTACGTTGCCCTCGAGTACAGTCACACTCAGAGCTCTCAAGGAAACATTTTGATTAAAAAAAAGGTAAAACTGGTGACATTTACAGGACATTTGCAGTTTGATGACAGGGAGGAAAAAGGGTTTTGATAAACGCCAAACCCTGTCATTATCTCATTTTGCGGCACTCTACATTTTTCCCAAACTAATTTCATGGAAAACTCAGGTAGGAAACCATAGCTTTCTACAAAAGAGAACCCACAGCTTGATTTCCCCCCTTAATATTCACTGAGAAATACATGGCAAGAAAAACAACAGAGGGAGAAAAGAAAAAAAAAGTTACCCTAAACCTACCAAAGTCTAAAACAACTTTTATGGGGGGGGAAAAAAATCCTATCTTAAAACCCTCCTATGCCACAGTGCCCAGCAAAGGTGTTTGAAATGGATGAAATGGAACAACTGTTCACACCAGTGAGCAATTATTTATTTAAAAATTATCTATTATTTGTTTCTGGCCCTTCTTTTTTTTCTCTTGTCCCAGTGATGATTTTTCTTCAGACTGCTGAACACATTTGTTAATCATTTCGATATTAATTTACAGGCAACATGGAAAATATGCCAGTATGGTGGACAAAGGAATAGGATCATAGAATCATAGTGTGGAAAGGACCTTGAGGGTCATTTAGTTCCAACCCCCTGCCATGGGCAGGGACACCTTCCATCAAATTCATATCAAGCTATTTTTCATATCAAATTCAACTTTTCATATCAAATTCGACTCAAAGCCCCCCAAATGCCCGAAGATCAACTTCAAAGCTTTGCAGTCACTGTAAGTCTTGGGTCAGTACATTTTACAGTGGCACTGGAGGGTGACTCAGCCGTACTCAGATATCCCTAAGTCAGTTGTGGATGTGCTGATTCCCTCCCCTGATGAACTGTTCACCCCCAGTGTCAGCCAAGCACAATACCCGTGGTGTTTGGTGCTGTGGAAACACACACAAATTACAGCCCAACAACCACCACAGTGCTGGCCTTCCTTCTGGGGAGGGTAACAGATACAGGTTCCCCCTTGTTGAGAAAATGAATGCTTTGTCATTTTTCGGTCTAGTGTTGCACAGGATGTCCATCTAGCTGGAAATTGCCCTGTGGAAATTGTCAGAAAATGCCAACTTTCCACGTTGTAATTTCCTGATGGAAGTGCCGCTGAGATGTGTCTGGAGTTCAGGAGCAGCAAAAGAGAAAGGCATCCACTCCAAAAGCAGCCAATTGCAGGGCACTCAAAAATACCACATTTAGATTCTTGCCATGGTCTGCCTGATTCCCGTCAAGGTGCTGGGAATTTTAGGTAGAACTGGGTTTAGGCTCCTTTTTGAGATCACTCAGGGTAGATAATTCCTCCTTGGCTTGGTCCTTCCCACCTAGATCTCAGGGAATAAAAAGGCAACACTAAATTCCCCCTGTCCCAGAGGAGCAGCAGTGGCTTCAGAGACCCGGGAGTTTTTGGAATGTGGTAGCTCTTGCCATGCTGGTGACTCTTATGTCCTTCTGTCAGCTGAAATCAAATAATAGCCTGGTTTATTGAAGCATTTATTAATCATCAATTACTGACTGCCCAGCTCTTACAAATCCTTTAAATTTACACGGTGTTGTTCCTGTTGGAAACCTTCTCCATCAGCTTTGCCATGTCCATGCAACAGGGAGGTGAACTCCAACACGCCTCACTTCCCACTTAACACTCACTGAAAGAAAAAGGGCTCTTGTGTAGGGTTGATTTTGCCTGAACTTCTCCTGGTGAGCCATCAGGTTTTTAACTTTCCTCTCGGTGGCGTAAAAACAAGTGCCTGTCTCTCTGAAAAATCGGGAATTTTTACTGGAGACTTCGGGCAAAAGGCAAAGCTATTTTGGCTCCCAACCAAGAAAACTTTAAGCTTAAAATGGCAAACCTCTCATTTTCAGCCAAACAATGAAAACGTTGGTTTTGGCTGGACATTTTTGGTTTTTCACAAACACAAGCGATTTTTTTTTTTTTTTTTTTTTTCTTCTTCCCCTCGGTCAAAAATTTTCCATGAGGTGAGGAGTAAACAGCACGGGTAAAAAAGGCTGGTGCAACTGGAAGGAAGGAGGAAAGGCAGAGATAAGGAATAAAAAAGGGTTTATCACAACCATCACGAAGCTACTGTTACCAAGGTCTGTCACAAGGCACTGCACCAGCCTGGTGAAGAAACCCTGAAACCTATAGCCTGGGATATTTATAGAGTGATTCACGGTCACTGAATGTTCCGTGAGCAAATTTATAGAACTGTTTTTCTCTCAGTTGCTTCCTTTTTTAGAATATTATCACCAGGAAAAGCGCTTGCAGACCATTCTACCTGGACAGAGTTTTCATAGCTGTCCCGGTGATCTCAGTTGCTGCTCAGGCAATAAAAAGTCCCAGGCGCTGGTGAGTGGCTTCATAATTCCCAAAAAATCCCAAGCCCTGTGCAGGCAGAGGAGATGCCCTGTTACCTCCTTCCCAAGAGCTGCAGGGAGAAGGGGATGTGTTTGGGGATGGCTGAGCCATTTCAGAGCAAGGTTTGAGCCACCCAGGCACCAAACACGAGGTTGCACAGGTTGTCCCTGGACTGGATGATCCTCAGGGGTCCTTCCAACTGATTTCTCTGATTCTGTGACTCTCCATCACAGGTGGACTCCCTGAACTGGTCATTCCTGCAGTGTAAATCACAGCATAAATCACATCCACCTCTGCTGTTGTGTCCTGGCCTGCTCCAGTAAGGAATGAGCAATCTCTGGAGAAGGCACAAGATGGGAAAAGGTGGGAGGATATGGATCCTCCTGATCAGCAAGGGGAGAAGGAGAAGGGTGTTCTGCAGCCAAGAAGGAACCTTTAGTGAAGCTCTTATTGATGGTCCCTACCTGGTTTATTCAATTGCTTTTTAATTTTCTGCCAAATATTTGGCTCTAAAGAGTGTGTTTGAGCTCAGCACAGCACAGCTTGAGTTCTGGGATACAGAATCAGCTGGGCAGTGCCAAGAGAAGAGAGTTCTCCCATTTTACCAGCACATGCCCCAGTGCTTCCCTTCCCTCTTTCCAGGAAATCCTCTGCCATTCATGAAAACACTTCTTCTTGCATCACACTTAAGCCTGACTACTTGGGAGGGCAAAGATGAGCTAAACTGCCAAGAGCTGATGCTTGCCCCTCTTGGTGTTCGTGCAGAATCCCCCACCAGAGGCAATTTTTTAATCACTGTTATGATGTTTCCCGAGCAGTTCATAAAGCGGCTTTCGGGACGTGACGCAAACCAGCAGTTTAAAGCCATAGATATTTCTAGTTAATCTAAAAGATTAAGCACCTCACAGCCCCCTGGAAAGTGCTCCTTGCAACTGCAGTATTATGGCCTTGGATAAATCTGGTTTTATAATCCCGCTTAGTCTACGCTGAGCTGGATAAAAAGGGACCCCTGGTTTGGGACTGAAGCTCAGAAAAGCAGTATTTAGGGAGGAAAAGAGGAGCATGTATTTTCAACAGGGACAGGAAGGTGGCATAGGATGTTAAATCGTGTTAGGGACAGGAGATAATCCCCAGCTGCCCTTTACAATGACACTTCACAGAGTCACCTTCCTAATAAAGTCCCTGCCGAGAGCAAGAGCTGATCAGATGGGGGAGGAAGGATGTGGAGGATGGGGATGATGGGCAAGGAGAAGGGGCTGTGCTGGAGGTTCTCACACCTGCAGCAGGTACAGCTGCCTCTCTATGGGCAGGTCTCACCTGGACACAGATGGATCTGGGATGTGCTCTGAGCTCCAGGAGTGTGTAGGGCAGCCAAGGCGCTGCTGAGGGGAAAAAGAAATCCTTATCTACCTCCTCACCTTGGGGAAAGAACCAAGAGCAGAGGTAAACAAGTGCACAGACCAGCTGATTACCAGGAATCACACTCTACCTGCCAGAAATCCCGGTTTTCCTACCAGGAATCCCAGTTTTCCTACCAGCACTGAAACGTGGGTACATTTACACCCAGCAGAAAGCTGTCAGGGAGCTCTCTGGGGGAAGGTTCAGTTCTGTCTGCATCCTGCACCAAGAAACCCTCTATTCCACAAAAACTGCACTTGACTTTAGTGAAGTTTTTGTGTGGAGCTCGAGTTTGAAGCGCATGAGATCATTCCTTACATCACCAGCTTATCTACGGGGTTACTAAAGCACCGACCAGGTGACAAGAACTGGAAATATTTGGATCTCAGGAAACACTTTTTTAGCACTTCTGTAGAGGGAACACTTGCCTGCATGGATAGTTGTGAATAGTGTGAAACAAATGAGCACTAAATGCAACTTTAAATCCAGTATTTCCTGTGTAGCTGAAGGAAAATGGTTATTGCCTGTATTTCTGAAGATGTGCAGCTCAAACATAATTTCCTAACTTAATACACAAATTACTGGGCAAAGCTCCCTTGCCTGTGTTTTGCAGATCATCAGATCAGCAGGTCACAATGGCTTTATATTCTGAAGAAGCTGTGAACAAACAAGTTGGGCACTGGGGCTGCACATGCAAACATTTCACAGCTATCCCACAAAGAGAAACGATTTGGGATTGCAGACCTTCCTGCTGTATAGCCTTTGTCTATTCTGAATCCATGCAGGAATTTTGGCAGGGGGAGGCAAGAGACTGGAAGTGTTGAATGTACCAAAGTTAGCTCCTACTCACCCTAAGTGATAATGCTAAAATAATAAGCCTGCCACAAACTTTATGGCAGCAAAACCCAAAAGGAAGCTTTTAGAAAACAAAGCAACTCATGAAACTCATTACTACGAGACACAAATTACTACTGCTATTATTATCATCTAGTGCCTATAAGCTGCTATGATGAATAAGGACTCTTATGCTTTGTACAAATAAAAGGATGAAAGATCATTGTCATGACAGATTTAGCGGATTAAGAAAATGATATGTGCATAATTAGTCTCTTTAAATAGAATATTGGCAGGATTTTTTTAGGCTAGCTAGAATTCATTGTGTCACACATGGCTTGAGCTGACCACTGATTAATTTATACTTGAAAAAAAAAATAAAAATCTCACTTATGTAACTTAAATCTCCCTTACCTGGCTGTTTTGAAAGATCTGGTAGGGTTTGCCTTGGGAAACAGGAATTGTTCTCCCTGCTGAGCCTGGAATTACATTGGGGTCCACCAGGAGGTGAGAGAGAAGAGCAAAGACTTCCAGACTGGTGGGATGTCTGCTGCAAAGGAACATGCCTTAAAGATTAACTGAGCGAGTTGCCAGCTTTTCTGGGAGCACTCTCCATAATGAACAAGTGTTAATTACAAGTATAAGATCACTGTGTTGTTTTGAAAAATGCGAGATTTAAATAAACAAACCACTATTTTTACCAGCAGAGATTTTGGCTCCCTCTACCACAGGAAGAGGACGTTTTTCCATCTGTGCTTAGCAGAAAACAAGAGACCCCAAACAAGCCCCTAAAGGCCCAGTAGGTACTGAACCAAATCAAAGCATGAGAACTGACTCCATCCTGAGTGAACATCCAGAGGTCCACGGTCTCACAGGGCCCGTGCTCTGTCCTGCCCACGCTCCTGGTGCCAAAAATGGAGCACAGGAGGGTGTCCCTTTTGGTTTATTCCTGTGAGTGAGATGCTGCCTGGCACGGGAGGGACACATTTCCATGGCAACACACTTATGGAAATTAGCAGTGAGCCGGTGCTTTTGGCTCACAACCGGGATTGCTCTGTGTGTTGTGATTACCTGAATGTGTTTTCAGCTCAGAAAAACCACCATGAGATCGTGATAAGGAAGGAAAGATGCAATTCTGAACGCATTAACCAGAAATTCAACTGTCATGGGAAGCCTGGAGCCACTTTCTTCACTGAGACCATCAGAGTTATGGCGGCAGAAAACTCTGGGATGTTGTTTTCCTTTCTTTCTCCTCGTTACGAAGTTTAGGGCAACTTCATAACAAAAGATGCCAGCTCAGCACCGCAGGTGTTCCTCCCCTCTGCCCTGACACTTCTCTTTCCATTGCCTTAGAGGAAAACTGTCACTGGTGGTGTTAAAGGAGTGGGATCCAACTCAAGCAGAGGTTACACAAGCTGGTCCAATTACTAGAGGCTCCATATTTTCCCAATAACGAATCCTGCTCTAATTCAGAAGATATGCCCTGCCTGGGAAACAATGCGAGGTTGAACGAGGACAGAGCAGAGAATGACATGTCATAAAAGCCTGATGTCCCCGAGTGCCAGCAGAGCCCTTCCCTTCTGATGGGTGCTCTTGGGTAGCTAATTTGAGGCATTTGGAGCATTTGGTGGACAGCTGTTCTGCTCAGAGTGCCATGGCAAGAGTTTCTAAGTTGAAACCACAAAAATGAGCTGATGATGCCGTTTGGAAGCCATGTTCAGAGAACTCACCTCCTCTGACTGTGGGGCTGGTTTTTAGGAACAGAACTCAGCTCTTTACCCTCTCCCTTCCCTGCTGCTTTCCCTTCTTGTGTTTCTCTGAGCAACCAAATCTTACCAGAGCTGCAGATCCCAGAGATGAGGCAAGGCTGGCTCTGAAGGGGAGGGTGGAAGAGCAGCTCCAGCCACGTTGGGTGGTGGGACAGAGGGAGGAAAAAGAGGTCTTGGTCTGCCAGCACCTTGTGTGCTGCAGAATCTGTGCCTGGAGCAGTTCAAAAGGAGCACATGCAGTACAAGGTGTACTTCGTGTCCCACTGCCAGGCACTGCCTTCCCTGAGAGTTGTCCAAGGGAAGGGATAAGAGTCAGAGAAGGTTTTCCCAAGGTCAACCGCTCCTGTTAACTCCAAACCTGTTTATTGTTAACTGTTCACTGATCCTCTCCAGACAGTGGCTGCAAATTTCCCTGAACTGCCACAAAGATACTGATTAAACTGAAGATGGAGGCTCGTGTCAGAGGTGGAAGGAGAGGGTGTTCTGTTCAGAGGTAACACATGAGACAGGAACACAACCGTGAGGCTCGCTGGGATCAGTCCCTGGATTAATCTCATTTTAAAATCTTCATCAGTGATGCTGAGCTGGTGAAAAAGCTGGGGTTGGAAGGGAGGTGCTGGATGAGGGAAATGCCCAAGGGGAAGAATTGAGCAGTCCCCAGGGGCTGAGTAATGGCAGTGAGATGGAAATTTAATAACACACACGATGTCAAAGCATAAATGGCAATAGCAAGGTTTTTTTTTGCTACCTATTCAGAATATAACACACAGAAAAAAGGGAAAAGAGGAAGATGTGGTTATGAATGGAGGAAAAAGATGAATCCAGCCCAAGAGTGTGTCAGAGGAAATATTCCCAGACAGGAAGTTATCACTGTGGTATTAATGAAAATGACTCCTTCTATCTGAAAGACTATTTTTCTTTTTAAATATAATAATTTCTTTGATATTCTGCAAATATCAGAATATATTTTTATATATTCTTTTTATTCAGTGGAATGGAGCATCAAGCATGAAATTGGCACTGAAAAGGGGATGCATCCAGATTTCTTTAACTAACTCTTGATACCTTTGAACTGCTGCTTTGGCAAGTGCAAGGATGCACAAGCGACTTCCCAAAGAAGAAACCGTGTTATTTCCTTTCCTTCCTTTTATTTTTTTCCCTGGTATTTCTCAAGTACCTCACTAAAGTGATGTTTAGCATGTGCATGCTGTGCAGAGCACACTCCCTTGCCTATTTTTCACTTCCTTTTCCCATCATTCTTAATGGGCCTTTAAGGACATCTCTGTATTCCCGTGGCGTTATTTATGGCTCTGACATCATCCCTCAAGGTGAACAGCACTTTGCTGTGGAGTATTTACTCTTTCATAGTAAATCTGCCTGCTGCTTTCTATAAAAACAGGAAAACAGCTGCAACTTTTATAGGTGAGAATGAAGGTTTCTCCCTCTTCCGAACGTCCACTTCGTCACAGGGGAAGTTAAAAGGGATCTTGGGGGCAGGAATACAATGAGTGTGGTCTTTCATGGCTGGATTTTATCTGTAAGCCTTCAGCAGAAGGC